>NC_051066.1:72234706-72534706 GCF_004664715.2 Peromyscus leucopus
TAAGATAAGCTTGTGTGTGCATTGGAAAGCTGTACACTAGAACAGGCAGTTTTCTAAACTGAAGTAGAAAGATTGAGCTAGATGTATCTATAAATATCTCTATATTTATATTTTTTAAAAAGTATAATAAAATAATAGGTGAAAATAACATATAGCTTACAGGGTTGGGAGATACATTATGTCTGATGCAAGATTTCTCAGTTGAAAAATATAGGTTTATGCTAAACACTCATTACTCAGGAAAATAAGACATGCATTTTAATGATCCCTAATGTAGGGATACATCATTATAAACAAAATCAATTTTTAGCTCTATATTCTATTTTATTTTATTTTATTTGATTATCAAGAGAGAATCCAGTTTGGTGTTAATATGCCTATGATTTACTAATCTTTTCCTGTGTTAAAAGATAATGGACTCCAATTTCCCTTAGTTATCACATAACTACATTCAATCAAAAAAAAAAAAAAACCACTTGACAGGCAATAAAATCTAGTGCAAATTTAATAATAATTGAATTGTATAAATTTTATAGTTCCTTCTCATGTTCAGCAAATTATATCAATTTTCTAATTATTGTAGTGACACAGTCTCATTTAAAACAAAATTAATTTAAATAAAAAATATCAAATAGCAAATAGTGGAATAGATTTATATATTTGATATATATATATATATATATGTTGTATATCTTGATAGTGGAAATACAACCAAAGATGTGATATTTAGGAGACAGAGATCTGCAAGAAAATTTTAATATGGAGATTTGAAAATATGTAACATGATTGTGGTTCATTTGTCAAACCTTTGAAAGAGTTACTCATTAAGAACTGTGGTAGAAATATTGGTTAGGGGTATATGATGGTCATGTAAACTAATTTATAGCAAAACAAATGCTCAGTGTTGGGATTCTAAGGCATGTCATACTTGTCAGTATTTCCACCTGTCACATCATAAAATTGTGTCTGTCAAACAAACATCTTCTCTATGAAGTAATGTCTGGGAGGTGGGGAGATGATCAAAGATAAAGAGCACTTGTTGCTCCCCTCAGGTCCCAGCACCAACATGGTGGCTCATAATCAACCATAAATCCAGTTCCAGGAGGATCTGAAGCTCTCTTCTTGTCTGCCTGGATATCAGGTATATGCATGGTACACATATAACAAAACACTCCTTCATAAAATAATATGCATGAATCCTTAAAAAAATCGTATTAAAGAAGTAGTTTCTATTGCTTACACAACATTTTTGAGCATCTACTGAACACAGACACTGTGATTCTTTTTTAAGTGTGTTTATCTGTGTTTCACTAGCATACAGAATGTGTTAATAACAATAAATACTTTGGTTAAGGCATTCAAATTTATACAAGGAGGCTTATGCATATTTATTGCAGAACTAGGCTCAATCACTTCAATTTGGCAAATACACAAAGTTAGATCTACTGAAAAAAAGTTATTTGTCGATATAACACATCTTTAATTTTCTCAGCTTACATACCAGGAAATAATTGATTTCATCTGTAATGACAAACTTTATTCCATAAAAATTCAAATTCAAAACAAACAGAAGATGCACACTTACTGTCTATGCTTCCTGGCCTCCATTATAAGAGCTGCTGAGCTCTGCTATGCCCTTGGACCATGAAGGTCAGAGTCATTCTGAATCAGCTGCCTGGGAAATGGGAGTTCTATTTTGAAATCTTAGTCTTGTTAATTAAAGAATTTGTAAATAGACTTAAAGGAAAGATTAAGGACCATATAATTAATGTTTTTGGGAAAACAGGACAGGTAAGCATGAATCTTAGTAGCTGCCAGAAGAAGAGGGAAAAGAAGCAATTTTAAGCAAGGAACAATTGTGCACTTTTTGAGAGGTTTGTACCTTAATAATAGGGGATGCAGAATAAAACCAACTCAAGTAAATCTACAGCTCAAACAAATGAGCACAGTGGATGGGATTCCCAAAATCTGCAGCTATATCCTACTTCTACAACACTGCTCCTCCCTTTGATGCTCTGATAGTATACACTGCAAAGTTTGTTTTATTTATTTATTTATTTATTTATTTATTCATTCATTCATTTATTTATTATTCATGAGTCACAGTTAAAGATTTCCTTAGGTCTCAGAAGATATGTTAAATTTTCAGTTTTACTAGGATGAAGTAGATCCTGGGTTTAATTCCCAGTATTGGAAGAAAGTCAAAGAAGACAGAAAGAAAGGAAGAAATGAAGAAAGGAAGAAAGAAAGAAAGAAAGAAAGAAAGAAAGAAAGAAAGAAAGAAAGAAAGAAAGAAAGAAAGAAAGAAAGAAAGAAGAAAAAGAAAGAAAGAAAGAAAGACAGGAAGAAAGAGAGAAAGAAAGGAAGGAAGAAAGAAAGACAGGAAGAAAGAAAGATGAAACAAGTGTTTCTTTTCTATTTATATCACTTGCATTTTCGGTATTGTTATAAGATTATATTCTATGATGTCTTCATAGAACCCAAGTTGTTAAATACTTTCTCATTTAATATCATATGAAGTAATTATATATAATATTGTAATTTCATAATGGGAGGAAACAGCATCAGGCAGTCAAGTAACATTGAATCATACTCTGACATCATATTATTATGTTGCACTTCTCCTTAGTTTCATGGTCTACAGGTAGGCTTAAGACCACAAACAGTAGGCATGTGCAGCTTATGAAATGGCTCTGTGGGTAGGAACACTTGCCTCCAAGGCTGAAGATTTGATTTGCATCCCACAGATCCACTTGTTGGAAAGAAAAAACCAGCTATCATAAACTGTCCTCTATTCTCCATATGTGTACTATGACACATATTTGCCTTCACCTACATAAACAGATCTACCCTCTACATGCAAAATAAACAATAAAAAGGTAAATTATGTATGTGGACTTAGATTCTTTTGACTGCTTACAAATACTGAAGAAATATACTATCATGAAAATGTAGAACAATTATTTGAATTTATTAAATTTACCATCAACAACCCAAAACACCAGAAAATACCAAAAAGAAAAGAAAAGAAAAAAAAAGACTGGAACTTAACTTTAACTCTAAGTTGTTTTAATACCTCCATCATCCATTCTTTGCTTACGAAAACAAATTCCTTTAATAAGCAAAAGAGGAAACCGAGGGTGCTTACATTATTTGAAGATAAATATCCATACTCCCTCTCTGAAGTGTTAAACAGATCTCTGGTTGTTTCAACAAGGTAGAATTGTTCAGGTAAACAAAACCTTGAAACATGGTCTCAAATAAAAAATAGGAATTATTAGTATAGTGTGATATCTAGCACTAAAAAAACACTTAGAGGAAAATAACCTGACAGAAATTATAATTAAAATGTTGTGCTTTCTTCCTGTTGACAGCTTAAATTTTTCTTAAATTTTCTAAGTTCATAAGAGGAAACCCAAAGTAACTTCTTATATTCACCACATACCTTAGTCATCTATTGCTAAATGGCAAGCTCACTGGCATAAAACAAAATTTTGTTGAATTTCATGGTATGACCATTGAGTGAATGAATTTGATTTTATGTTTTCCTCTTTTTTTTCCCATCCCAAGATTATTTTGCCTTTTGAGAAAACAGTCTTAGCCAGCTGATTTCAGCACTCCTGTAATTGGTGATCTTCTGCTTGTTTCTTGTTTGCTGAAGGTCAGTGGGCAAAAGGCTGTTTACACTCCCCAATCTAGACTCGGTGTAGAGAGATCTCCAGAAGAAGTAGATGTCTGAGTGTGCACTTGGTCCTTTGGGATGCTCTGCACATCAATCTGCTATTGACTGCACTTGGCCACATGAAAATCGTGTTGACTTTTTAGATTTCACAAATCTCACCCAGTCATGGCACCAGGTTTGGTGTCTGAAACCTTGTAGTCAGCTTCAGGCTCTGATATGGAGGATTCTTCCCTTTTTCAAGTCTTTCTGTTCCAAAGTCTTGGAAACTATCAAAAATATTTGTTACTTTCCACCTCAGCTGTTGCTTCAGTTTTAAAAAGTCATCTTTCACTCTGTTTTTATCCTTAAGTTCTTAAGTTGAGATTTTATTTCAAAGAAGGGGTTTCTAGGGAGGGAATAGACCAAACTGTTTAAGTATTTCTTTTAATTCTATCAATGCCATGTGTAGCCAGAGTTTTCTCCAGTCCTGCCCGGCCCATGGTCAGGACAAATCTCTCTCCCCTGCCAGTCCTGCAACTGCTCCGACCCAACCAAGTAAACACACAGAGACTTATATTATTTACAAACTGTATGGCAGTGGCAGGCTTCTTGCTAACTGTTATTATATCTTAAATTAACCCATTTCTATTAATCTATAAGTTGCCACATGGCTCCTGGCTTACTAGTATCTTAACATGTTGGTTCTCATCATGGCATCTGGCAGTGTTTCTCTGACTCAGCCTTCCACTTCCCAGAATTCTCCTCTCTCCTTGTCCCGCTTATACTTCCTCCTGCCTGGCTACTGGCCAATCAGTGTTTTATTTATTAATCAGTCAGAGCAACACATTTAACATGCAGAACATCCCACAACACTTCCCCTTTTCTTTTTTTTAAAAAGGAAGGTTTTAACTTTTACATAGTAAAATTACAGATAACAAAACAATTATCAAGCAAGAATTACAGTTATAATATCTAGTCTATTTATAAAAACTAGTATTTGGCAAAATTAAAGAAAATATCCTATCTATCTTATATTTATGAGTCTAAGGTTTTATATCTAACTTACTTTTTAATCATAACTAAGGCAAATTATAACTATATAGTCTTCAACTACATCAAAGAACTCAGAAGGATATAATATAACCTGAGAAATGGAAGAAGGATGTAAACAACTTTTGGGAGTCTTACAAGAGTAGACAGAGACAGCTGGCAGCTTGGATAGTTATTCAAAGTTCCTTGGTAAAGTTGGGGCATCTGTCTTCAGCCCACAGGCCTAGAGTCTCCAAGTCATTTTTCTCTGTGTCCTATAGAATGCCTAGCAGTTTCCTCTGCAAAACAGGAACCTGAAGGACCATTTTGCCAAGCAAAGTTCAGTAGTTAACTTCCTATGGGTCCTGCATATCCAGTTAATCAAGCAGTCCAGGCAAGAACATTTTCTTTCCCAAAGGGCTATTTTTGCCAAGAAGAAATAGAGTGTCTTTGATGCCCATCCTCCTCTCTGAAGTAAATCGGTGCTGCCATGAGCAGACATGTGTCATTGTCCAGAAAGTCTACATTTTTTAAAACATTTTAAATGCCATATTTTGTAGGTCTTTGAAGTATTTGAAGATTATCTATCTATTTGAAATATATCTATGTATACCTAGAAGACTTAACATGACTATAAGTTTGACTATGTTAAAAGACTAATTGTTCCATTACAATTTAAATGAGTTGTATAAACATAATGTCTTAAATAAGAATAAAAATACACATACAGTATAACAAAATTAACTTTAAATTTGTATCAATAAACTAAAATCCATAGCAATGTAAAACAAGTTGTTCTTTAAAAGTAGGTTCAATAATTTACCCTTTTATCCTATCATTATCTATACTATCCCCCTTTCTTCTTTAGAAAGAATATGCATTTATAATCAACATGCTTTAAACAAAAATATTGGTTTTTCTCTGTGCCACACTAGAGGGCTCTTCTGATATGGGACACAAGAATCTCTCAACCTTTTTTTTTTTTTCTTAGCAATATCCTTGGATTTAGAGAAAGAGTGAGCCAATTCTATCTCCAAAACCAGTTTGGTATATTTGGGAATTTGGGCATAGCTTCTGATACTCCTTTCTGCTAGACGAGGATGCTGTATCTTATGGGGACACAAAGAAACTTTTAGGCTTATGGGGTAGTGCATGAGACTGTATTGTCTGAGCCAGTTGCCTTGAAACTGTTTTGGATGTTGGATCATCTGGGACATAGTGTCACTGGAGACCTTTAAGAGGGTCTTGGCTGGTCAAACCTGATGTATCTTAATCTGGAACAAATCCATAGCCTCTGGGTTTCTGTGGAAACAAAAGCAGAGCCTCCTTTCCAATGTAACATATCCTTACATCCAAATTTTGAAGTCAAGGTACCTTTAAAATATACATATTGGTTTAACTCAACAGCTTTTATGATCAAATGTCTTTTTGTAGTTAAGAATATCAAAGAAAACATAACCAGATTCTCTGTGTGATATCCATCTTTATGTGGCTTATTTTTTATATTAATTTTGCTGTCTCTTTAAAGACTTTATTTTTTAAAACTATATATTTTTATATAACTGTATATAAAAGCTGTTTTTTTGTCTCTTTCAAGCCTACATACATTTTACACACATTTTAAATGATTCCATCTGAATCTGTCTTACTGTGAACCTATTGCTTTAAACTCTAGCATTCTAAGACTGAAACTAAGCTAGCTATGGCTGCTGACTCCATCAACCTCAGCTTTCCAACATGGTGGTGGTATGTGGTGGTATTATGTTCCCCGAAATATTGTGCATGCTAATAACTTATCTGGGGTCAGAGAACAGAACAGCCACAATATTAAACATAGAGGATAGGCAGTGGTGGCACACGCCTTTAATCATAGCATTCCAGAGGCAGAGATCTATCTGGATCTCTGTGTGTTCAAGGATACAGCCAAGCATGGTAACTCATGCCTTTAATCCCAGAAAGCAAGCCTTTAATCCCAGGGAGTGAGGGCAGAAAGCAGAAAGGTATATAAGGCATGAAGACCAGAAACTAGAAACTTTGGGCTGGTTAAGCTTTTAGGTTCTGAGCAACAGTTCAGCTGAGATCCATTTGGATGAGGACTCAGAAGCTTCCAGTCTGAGGAAAAAGGATCAGCTGAGGAAATGGCAAGGAGAGGTGGCTGTGGCTTATTGTGCTTCTCTGATCTTTCAGCATCCACCCCAATAACTGGCCTCAGGTATGATTTTATTAATAACTACCTTTAAGATTCATGCTACAGTGGTACATTTACCGCCAGCTCTGGGAGCCATCAACTGTCAGAAACAGTAGGTTTATACTTTTATCAAAGCAGCATGTAGCCCAGAAACCTCTTTTTTTTGACCAGCAAAGACTGAATCCACCATGCAGCATAATGTGCCACTTGTAAATGCCTCATTCCCCCCATACTGTAAGTCAAGTGCAAAAAGCCAGGAACCTGCCAAGTAGCTCAAACCTGCAGGCTGCTTCTAACTTGAGAAAGACAACTAGAAAGCTGTTTTTAGCTCCGTTTTAGAATCTTTTTTTCTCAGGTTTTAGGTGGAAACTCTTGCCCCACGTTGGGTGTGATTTGTAGCTGGAGTTTTCTCCAGTACTGCCTGGCCCATGGTCAGGACAAATTTCTCTCACCTGCCATTCCTGTAGCTGCTCAGACCCAACCAAGTAAACACACAGAGACTTATATTATTCATACACTGTATGACCATGGCGGGCTTCTTACTAACTGTTCTTATATCTTAAATTAACCCATTTCTATTAATCTGTAAGTTGTCATGTCGCTTGTGGCTTACGGGTATCTTAACATGTCGTTTCTCATCATGGTGGCTAGCAGCATCTCTCTGACTCAGCCTTCCACTTCCCAGAATTCTCCTCTCTCTTTGTCCCACCTATATTTTCTGCCTGGCTACTGGCCAATCAGTGTTTTATTTATTAACCAGTCAGAGCAACACATTTAGCATACAGAACATCCCACAACAGCCATGCTTATTTACTTTATGTTTTCCTTTCAGAGGCACAACTTTTCTGTTTCATCTTTGAGTTTTCACATACACAGCTCATAATATACAAATGACATTTATAATAGTTTTATTTATTCTTTGAAAATTATGCATATGTATATCATATATATTGATTACATCTACCACCAAGCCTCCTTCCAATTCTAAGCAGGACCCCCCCCCCTCCGCAACATTATCTCTCTCTCAACATAATATCCTAATTTTTTAATGCATTGAATTTCATTAATGCTGCATGGGTGTTCATGAGTATGGGGCCATCTATCAGGTTATGGGCAACCTAGTAGCAGATACTCCCCTAAAATCCTCTTGAGTCAGGGTCTTACTGTATAATCTCAAGTTACCTGAAATTCACTATGTAGACCATATTGGCATTAAACTCACAGTGATCCACCTGCCTCTGCCCACTGAGTACTGGGGTTTTTAAGTGACTCAGCCTGGTGAGAATCTTGTGTAGGGAACCATTACTGCTGTTAATTCATATGTCCAGAAAACAGTTCTTCACAGCACTTCTCCCCACTCTCTAGTTCTTACATTCTTTCCATCCTATCTTCCTCAACATTCCCTGAGTTTTGGGTTACAAGGGGATTGATGTAAATGTAATATTTCTATCTGAGCACTCACACTTGTTTATTCTCAGCACTTCAAACAGTTATAAGTCTCTGCATTAGTCTTTAGCCACTGCAAAACCTTTATTTCTATGAAGCAGTTCTAGGTGGTGATATAGAATGGTGTTTTCACCTTTCATTTTGAATCATGTGCAGATACTGCAGTGTTTCAAAGATTCCATCAGAATCCATTCATTCAGCTTCTCAACTATCAACATAGGAACTGATACCCAGGAAACGGTCTCCTCCTACATGTCTATGAACCGTGCACCTAAGCTCTGGGCTCTTACTCACTATTTCGCATCATGTGTCTATATTTATTTATTCTTTAAAATCCATAGAATGGAAAATGCACTCTAATCCCTGAAGATGGTAGATGACAATAAAACCATAGATATTTCCCACCATTTATTTATTATAATTTCATGGCTAAGTGAAAAGATTAATGAATAGAGGAGGATTTAATCGAAATTTTAACACAAATAATATTTTAACCCATAAACAGTCAATGATAAAATAGAGTAACTATAATTCATGTCAATTGCCAACTGTCTGTGATTTTACAGAGAATAATAATTGTTTTCAAACTTTGCAAAAGAAGCACAGTAGAATCTGAAAAGTGTTAAGTACATTTCATTCCTAAACTTAAGGGTGCAGCTGTTGTTAAGGTAATGGCTTTATTAGTAACTGCTGAAGATTGAAGAAAGACAATTCCTTGGCCCACCTACATGGTTTAACTGAACACTCATAAAGCAATTGTTTGATTTAGAAAACTTTGGTTGTATGTTGTTCTATAAAATACTTGTGATAGAAAGGAACATTGGATTGGAAGAGGTGGAAAGGTTCTCTACCTTTTGTTCTACCTACCAGAGAAGTGAGTGTTGAAGGTGAAAATTGCTGATTTCTCAGTTTCTTCAATGTTAAATGGATGCTAATAATCCCCAATATTCTTTCTAGGTTATAAAGTTATAAAGTAAAATAGCATGCTAATGTACTTTATAAGTTTGAAGAGGCTAATTTAAGTTAGCTTTTTTTTTTTTTTATAAAAATCAACATTCACTTGAATTATTCCATAGACAAGGGCCTTGGATGTTAAGAGGTTGCTTGTAATACTGTAGAAAAACCCATGGATATTTGTTGAGTTCCAGGATCAACACCTTAACTACAGAATAGAATAGTTATTCAGAGGCAGCTGCTCAGATGAAAATAGTGTTGGGTGCATGTTGAGCTCAATTTACAATTTACTATGAATCCACTGTGATGTCTCTGGCATGACTAAGAATAATTTAACTGTGTATGAAGTGTTATTCTATTGTTATCTGCATTTATCCACCCACACCTATAATATTCAGTACAATTCAAGGCATATTTATATTTACTTTTTGTTATTTTAAAATTTCTTTTTATTTAATCTTTGTGTCTTTCACATCATGCATCTTGATCCCATTTATCTGCTTTTCCCTTTGTATCTTCTCTGCCCTTTCATCCTCCCCCATAAAATAAAATTTAATAAAAAGAAAGGAAGGAAGGAAGGAAGGAAGGAAGGAAGGAAGGAAGGAAGGAAGATGAATTTCTAAATGGTCTTAATAAATCAAAAATGTGGAGCCAGATTTTTGGGTTAAAGCTTTAGAAAGATCAAGGAAATATGGAAAATCACCAGCTAACCTCACCTCACCAACTCTGCAGCTTCTAAGAGATCAATTTCCTGTCCACTCAGGCTTGCTTTTCTGCCCTCTCATTGGTTCTTAGCCCAGCCACCTCACTTCCTCTTCCTACACAGCTCTCTCACTATCTGTCTGTACAGATCTCCAGGTCTCTATGGTTGGTACTTGGATTAAAGGCATGTGTCACCACACTTGGCTCTGTTCCCTAGTGTGGCCTTGAACACACAGAGGTCCTGTCTGCTAAGGTATTAAGGGCCTGTGCCGCCTGACTTCTTGTTTACTTCTTGTTTACTTGTTGACTGGTCTTTTCTCCCTGATCTCCAAGCAAGCTTTATTTATTAAGGCAAAAAATAAAATATCACCACATTTCAGTTCAAATAAAATATCACCACAAAGGAAGGAAGGAGGAAAGAAAGAGCTTCTCATGGAAACTGTAATGTGACACAGTGAGTCTCATAGTTTACCCTTTTATCCACATATCTTTATTTACAAGTGTTCATAAGAAAGAGTTATTGGTCTAGTTCAAGGCCTCTGGTTTCTGTTACACTATTGATGCTGGGCCTTCACTGGGACTCCTCTTAAATATCCTGTTGTTGTCCTGAATCTTGGAGGTACTGCAGCTTTGGGTCTACAGGATTGACCAGCAGATCACAGATGGGGTGGATGCTGGGGTGAGCCAACTAATAACCCTAGTTCTGGGGCTGGGTATTTGCAGGTTTGGTCAGCCCACCAGCTCTCCCCCATCCTCACGGCCAGAATGAACTCTCTGGCACTGCTCTGGCTAGTTAACCCCTTGCAACGATGTGCAGGACAGGTTCTTCTGCTTTCATGCCCACCTGCAATGTCGGCTTTCCCACACCTAAGCCAAGAGGGCCAGCTCTACTGTATTGCCTAGGTGAGGTACAGGGTCTATTCTCCCAAGTGCTGCAGCAGATAAAGGACAGAGACAGTGCTCCTGCTCTTATGACCACAGGGCCAGCTCTCCCACTAGCCACAGGTGGCAGGGGCGAGGATGGGGAGGGCACCCACCAACAGGGGCGGCTCTACTGTGCTGCCCAAACGAGATACAGGGCCTGCTCTCCCGAGTACTGCACCTGCTGAGGGGCAGGGACAGTTCTCTCACTCTTATGACCTCAGGGTCAGGTCTCCTAACTGCCACAGGCAGTAGGGGGTGACGGGGTAGAGAGGACATCTCTACTCACCCATGCCACCATATGGCAAATGAGAGGCGGGGCCAGATCTCCCACACTCACATTCTCAGGGCCAGCTCACCTGAGCCCTGCTCCCACCCACCTACACACACATCAACAGGGTCAGATCCACTGTGCTGCCCAGATGAGGTATAGGGCTCTTCTTTCCTGAGTGCTGCAGTGGTAAACAGGAAGGTCAGCTCCCTCGCCAGCTGGAGGTAGTAGGGCGAGGGGTAGGGGATCTTTCCCTTGTCCTCTCTACCACACTGCAGATGAAGCAAGGTAGTACCAGCTATCCGACTCTCATGCCCCCAGGGTTGGCTCCCCCGTGTGCCTTCTACAGAGTCAATTCTACTGTGTTGTCCAAGTGAGGCGCAGGGACCATTCTCCATGAATGCTGCTACTGGTGAGAGACTGGGTCAGCTCCCCTGCTTAACAAAGGTGATGAAGATAGAGCAGAAGATGGCAACGTTCCCTCACCCATGCCACCACATGGCAGACAAGAGGGGCACAACCCACTCTCCCATTCTCACACTCAGGGCCAACTTTCCTATGCCCTCATGAACACAGTCAATTCTAATGTGCTGCCCTGACCGGGTGAAGTATAAGAGCCTCTTTCCTGAGTGCTTCAGCAGAAGAGGAGCAGGACCAGTTCTTCCTAGTGTGGCAGCCAGTGAAGGACAGGCCCGACTCTACACAGCCCTCTCCTCTCTGCCTTTGATTGTATCAGGAGCCACAGACATCAACGCAAACCCGGGCTGCAAGAGGTCCATGAACCCAGATATGGCCCTAGCAGCAGTCCAGGCCCAAACATCACCATTACTCTGGGTGGCAATCAAGTCACCCATTTCAGCCTGCTCCTCGCTGCTTTTATCTCTTCATATATGTATCTATCCACTAGAAATGAATCATTCTCTCTCTCTCTCTCTCTCTCTCTCTCTCTCTCTCTCTCTCTCTCTCTCTCTCTCTCTCTCTCTCTCTCTGTCTCTCTCTCTGTGTGTGTCTGTCTCTCTCTCTCTCCCATACCACTTCATGAATTTGCTCACCATCATAGTGCCCGTCTGTCTGGCACTACAAAGCACCGCGTGTGCCCATGTTTTCTCCTCAGAGCCCAGGGAGGATAAGGGTGCGTGTGGATTTCCTTGTACTACTTGGTCCATCATGGCAATGGGCCCACCCGTGCTTTCTCCTCAGAGGTGGGGGCGGACTGCCCTGGGTATGTATGTGGGTCTTCTTGTTCTGCTCAGTCTGTCCCATATTTACTTGTTTTAATGTACCCACGAAGCTTGTCCATTGCCTGACATCTGATGTTATTTCTTTATACACTGAATAATTTCAATAAGGGTGAGCTGATCTACCCTCCAAACATTTACTTTTTCCTAGCAGAAGACATTATGATTTTCTCTCACATTATTTTTGTTTATTTAAAATCTTATTTTAAAATTTAAACACATAGTTTATGTATGTGTGACTGTTCAGCCAGCATATTTGCCCATGTACCATGCCCATGCCTAGTATCTGTGGTGGTCAGAAAAGGGCAAACGTGTCAGATTGGCTGGACTGGGCTACAGATGGTTTTGAGCCACCATGTAGGTGTTGGAACTCAAAATCATGTTCTCTGCAAGAGCAACATGTGATCTTTACTGCTGAGTCACCTCTCCAGGCCCTCTCGCTGCAAACACTCAACATGTTATATTTTTAATGTATATACATTATTAATACATATTCGTGTATGTATATATGTGTGTACAGCATACTGAGTCTCTATTTTAAATATGTATTCCACATTGCCATCATTTCTGTCCAACGTACTAGATAGCAGAGCACTAGAGCTGATTTTTCCTTCTATCTTACAACTTACTACTCATGAACAAGCATTTCAGTATCATTCTTTCTCTTGTACTCTCCTGTGCCTTTGTAATCACAATTTATTTTATAGTCAAGCCCTATGAATCAGCTTAGATTCCTTGCACTAGTGATATCATAAAGAGCTTTTTTTTTCTCTGAACCTTGCATATGCCACTTAGTGAGATCCAGTTCCATTTATCCCGTTACAAGTGACAGAATATTTTTCATCATGTACCCAAGCTCAAACACTCATTGCTTGACAGACTTACTGTTTCTGTGTCATGGCTGTAGTAAATGCTACTGCAATTATGTAGGAATATATATGCCCCTTTGACATCCTTATTTCATTTCCTTTGCTTGTGTTGAGGTGTGAGATTGCTAGATTAAATGCAGTTCCATTTTTAATTTATTGAAAAAACTCTCCATGTTACTTCCCATTATGACTCTATTAATTTCATTCCTACTCACTGTGGATAAAGATTCTTTTTCTCCATATCCTCAGAAGCACGTTTTATTTTTTTTTAAATGTCATAATCGTTTTAACAAGAGTGTAGTGACACCTCTTTGTAGTTCTGACTTACATTTCCCTGGTGGTTTGAAATCTTAATATGTTTTTCATGTACCTTTTAGGCATTTGGTTTTTTTTTTTCTTCTTTTGAGAAATTTCTATTCAAGATTTGTGATCATTTTAAAATAAAAATCCTGAGGCTTGCTATTGATATAAATATTTTAGCATATTTGAAAGGATTAAAAGGAATCTAGAGTTACTCAAATGTTGGCAACTGAGGGCTGGAAACCTTAATTTGCAGAGGGCTTGTTACCCTACTACAGAGGGAAATTTGAGTGAACTATGAGAAGCTAAGGATGACCAGCTTTATCATCTATTCTGACGTGGTCAGGGCTACAGCCAGTGGTAGAATTTGTAGAGCACCAATTTTATAGCCAAGTCTGAAGACTGTGTGGAAAATCTAGACTTACTTTGCAGCAAGACATGATGACTCTGAGTGCAGAATTAATTCTCCTTGAAGATACTTCAAGACAAACTATATGACTTATCCACATGCTCTAACATTGGATGAAATTTTTGAATTGTTGTGGAGCTTTCATTGGAGGATAAATAGATCTTTTGAAAAATTCAATGCATATTAGGTGTCTATTAAGTATTCCATACAGCTAAAGCACAATTTTCTGATATCCACAGAATCCTGATTTTGTGTTAATTTTCACTGAATAAACTATGATCAGGAAATCCAATCTAGAAAAAGTACATCTTATATATGTAATGGCAATAACAAATATTAGTATGATTAAAACTCCTGTTTCTCACCATGAAGGTGCCAATTAAATATTTTTTAAAAATCTGTGTGTTTTTGTCTGTGCACTATAGGTATGATGTGTTGTGTGTTGTGTGTGTGTGTGTGTATGTGTGTGTGTGTCCATTTGTATATATGACTATAAATGCTTGTGGTATGTGTGTGTGTGTGTGTGTGTATGTGTGTGTGTGTGTCCATTTGTATATATGACTATAAATGCTTGTGGTGTGTGTGTGTGTGTGTGTGTGTGTGTGTGTGTGTGTGTGTGTGTAATCTTGTGTATCAGTCCTGGTCTTCTACCTTGTTTTGAGGCAGAATTTCTGTGTTGATACCACTGGATAAGCCAACCTTGGAGTTGCTAGGGATTGTCTTGTCTTGATTTCTCATGTCTTTGTAGGAGCACTGAGATTACAGATATACCTGTTACGTTGTCTAGATTTGATGTGGGTTCTGAGGATTGGAAATAAAATCCTTATGCCTGCACACCACGTGTTTACCCACTGAGATATCTCTCCAGTACACTATTAAATGTTTATCATCTTAGTTTTCCCTTAGCTTCTCCAATCATGTAATGTATCATTTTCATAATAAACAAATAGATGTGTGAAAATTCTAGGTAGGTTTCAAAATAAATACCTGCTGTATTTTATAATATAAATCTATCTAGTTGAAGACTTCAAACATTTGTTCATTTTCAATTGCACAATAAACATAATATAACACAACTTATGTGGGTGGAAGAGAATCAGAAGAAAATTGTGTGCCTAGAGTTTCACCCTTTCCAGAAACATTTTAGCTGTTGGCAGTAGATACAAAGAATCATGCAGGCGTGGTGACACACACTTTTAATCCCAACATCCAGGAGGGAGTGGAAAACAGAACTCTATGAATGTGAGACCAGCCTGACTGAAAAACATATGAGCAACCACGACCATATAGTAAGATGTTTTAAAGAATAAAAGTAGATGATAGATAGATAGATAGATAGATAGATACATACATACATACATACATACATATATATATCGAATAAATAAAAGGACTGAGAATCATATAGCTACCAGAACCTGTAGAATCTGATTGGATTGTCAGTGTGCTGTTCTCTACTCCACATTGAATTGTTGAACTGTTCCCTAGAACAAAGTCTAGATGCATCCTAGGTGTGTTTGCTGAATTTTCAAGTATTCTCCTATTGCCTCAATTTTTAGCTTTCCTCAGTTCACAACTTCTGTGTTATAGGGCTTTTACTATTACATTTTCATTTGTCTTAATATCCAATGTAATAGCTCCAAGTTGGAAGGGTATATTACCACTAAGGCACCAATTTCATTTTCTTCTGACTTTTTTCCTTCTTAAAGTCAACTGTGGGTCAAGTTATACACTTACTATTTGTATGACTTTTCATGAATGAAAGTTTTGATAACTTTGGTAAAACTCTTCCACAATTACTTCTCAAGGAAAAGTCCTCTTGAGTTGTTGGATGTTTACAACTAGAACTTACTGACATGCCTGGACTTTGCCTTTGTCTCTCTTATCTGAGCTGACAGTATTTGATGGTTGATTTTTTATTGTCTTATTTAAAAAGAAAACTTTATCATGAAACTAATACTTTCTAGGCAATGTGTTCAAATCATCCTGACAGCACTGGATAAAATATTCAGGTTAAAAAGATTCCTATTATAAGCAGACATCTACTTTTTTCACTTACTTTAATCTCTCCATATGATAGTGCTCTGGGTGGAATTCCACAATATTTTATGTAAGAGAATAGATTTAATAGTGTGGTTAAACAACAACAACAACAACTGGGCATTGGAAAGGGGAGAATACCATGCAAAGTTTAAAACTTTTGCAAATGTATATATGTGCACGCTGGGCAGTTATCAGAACGCCTTTGTACAAAAGAAGCAATTTTTAGAACTGATGTATCAGTAATATAATCCCTAGTAAGGACCCTCTTCTGATTGTAAGATAACTTCATTGTAAAAAGCCACAGCTTTGCTAAGTTGTAAGTCTAGTAAGGTCAAGGATATACTGATTAATTGATAAGCAAAGCATCCTGCAATGTCATGATTTCTCCAAGAAATAGATGTCATTCCAAAATGGGATAACTGAAGAAAGTTTTAATAGGAGATACTCATGAAGGATTCTGTAGTAAGAGAAAGGATGTGAGGTTGTAGAGCACTTCCAACTAGCTGTTGTATGATGCCTTATTATTCTTAGAAAATAATCCTGGAAGGTCAAGTATAGTAGGCAGCAAAATCCCAATAAGAACTATAAATGTAAAACAGATTAGCTATGCTTTTTTAAACACTATTTTGAATAATTTTCTGAGAATTTCATGTAATGTATTTTGTGTATGGTTACCTCCTTCCAACTACTCCCATAATCACTCTCTCCACATCCTCCTCTCCATCCTCCTCCTCCATATTGTCCTTCTCTGATTTGTTTTCTTTCCCCATTAGGTCCAGTGTCTGTTTCCCAGCTATTTCTAAAGTGAGACTTGCCCTAGCATGTGGTTTCCCTACCAAGGGTCACATCATTTAAAGAAAGCAGACTCTCCCTCTCCCAGCAGTTATCAAAAAACAGGAGCTTCTCAGCAAGTGGTGGGCTTTTATGAAGTCATGTAGGCAGTTCCCAACATTGGTCTAGGAGGGAAGAAATGAGAACTGAATACCTAAGTTTTTCTCCTCAACTCCATCTTTCACTGCAGGTCATGGAGTCCATATAAAGCCAAATTTACTGATCTGCCATCTGAAGTACAGAGTTGGGTAGAGAATAGGATGGAGGGAACAACAAGGTGACCAGTAGAATTCTGAGCACTTACCACTATGCCTGGGATGCATTAGGTATTTGTTGAATAACAGCATAAGTAGATGAATAAAAGGTTGAAAAGAAAACTGCCATGGGCTTATTTTTTTAATGTTAAATGAACATTTATTATTTTTGGCAACTCAGTTTCTCCCACAACTCCAAGCTTGAAGAATTTATGATTGTACAAATTTTATGGGAAGCTTTCCTTCAACTATAAAGGCTTTGAGGATAGACGTTTGCTAGAAATTTTCTGTATATAGTATGGAACAGGGATATTCTGGGAAGTCTGTAAACCTGTGGATAAATTGTACCATTCCTTTTACTTTTTGCTGTGTCATTCAAGGTCAGCACAGCCTCATCAGCCCTGAGGGCCAGGAACCACCCAAAACAGACAGCTCCCTAATTTCTGGTGATTTTGTGATCTGAGCTCCATTATTCTCCTGTCCTTTCTGTCAATTTTTTTTCTATCCTTTCAATAAAGTCATTTTCTGCTTCAGTTAGCCTCATTCATTTTCATTGTTTGCATAGAGAGAAAAACACTTTTTATTTTTGTCCCAAAGACCTAGAGATATAAGTTCAGAATTTATCTTTCTCTTTTAAACCTTGTATAAAAGGATATTGATGCCACTTTGAATGTAGATGTTTCTATATAGTCTTGTGCTAGTCACTTTTCATAGTCAAAGTTCAAAATCCAATATTTAAATTAAAATATCTCTTATGCACTTACAAAACAATCATAATTTATAGTAGTTGAGATATGTTAAATATGATTGTATACAACATGAATGAGATCATGTTTTAAGTTCCATTAGGGATCCACCAAGAAAACTTTCTGGAACAACATATTCATAATCCTGAACAATATCAGAACAGCATGTCTTACTTGTAGCAAACATTAATTTTATAATTAAATTTACATTTGCTTGTTTTAACACTGTCACTATTTGTAGCCAATGCTGGCCTTAAACTCATATTTTAAATATCTTCTTTCATATGCCTGTGGTGAATAACAGGTATATCCCATCATATCCAGTTGATATTGAACATTGAAAAGTAAATACTGGCCTAGTAACTTGATAATTTAGAAAAGGCTTTTAGTGGCATGACATCTGGAGAATCTTTAGCACATTATAAAACTGTAAAGCAGGACTGGAGAGATTGCTCTGTGGTTAAGAGCAATTACTGCTCTTTCGGAGGATCTGAGTTCAGTTCCCAGAGACCACACAATGGTTCACAAGCTTTTAAAAATCCAGCTCCAGGGGATTCCACATCATTCTCTAACCTCAGAGGGCACCTGCACACATGTAGTACACACACACACACACACACACACACACACACACACACACACACACACACATCTTTTACAATAACAATACAAACAACAGCAAATATTTTCTGTCAACTAGGTTTTGGGAATAAATTGACTTAGCTACTAGGATGATAAATCATCACTACATCTTGCTCAAAAACAATACCTTCTCTTTTTTGTCTTCTTATAGGAATCATTTAATTTACCTGAGTGACTTCACCACTCACTCATTGTAGAGACTTGGGATAGACAGTTATTCCAGCCAGATATTTTATTATTTTTTCTTTTCTGTAAGAAAGAGATAACTGAAGCTGTTGCTATAGAAAGGTAGCTATGTAGAACTCTCTACAAAGGAGGATTTAAAGTATTTGATATGCTATATCACCAAAACCATGTCTGACACTCAAAGGATGCTTGATAAATACCTGGTTAAAAGATAAATCAATACAAACAATAAACAGCTAAATCATGATAATAGCAGTAGTAGTAAACAACACAGAAAATTCTGTGAAATAATATAGAAAACAAGATGGAAAGCAAAGAAGAACCAAACAGTCAAATAAAATGTTACAGTGGGTTTGCTGACGTTTACTCTTCCCTCAAGGCAATCTCTTCTTGTATTGGCTATACCCTTCACAGAGGCCTTTAAATACAAACAAGAAAAAAAGAAAATTAACATAAAGCAGTCTCAGGAAGGACACATCTATTGGTTGAACAAAGATGAGATGGATTTCTTTGAGAAGACTATGTAAACAGATGCAACAGGCAACGCTCCTGACAGTATCTTTACAATGAATGATGAAATTCACTCTCTGTTTACTTGGTTTTTCTTAAACTAGATCAAGAGCATCATAATGCCTTTTGTTTCCCTGCCAGGACAGTTTTCTGTTGTATCACAAGTGGAGAGGTTCATAATTATGTCAGAAAGAGACAGAGAGAGAGAGAGAGAGAGAGAGAGAGAGAGAGAGAGAGAGAGAGAGAGAGAGAGAGAGAAGAACTGGAAATAGGGAAGTTGACTTGCTATCCCAGAGGATGGGGGAAAGTTGAAATTAATGTACAAGTTAGGAAACGAATGAATTGAGTCTCACAATAGGAAGTGTAGGGCTTACAGGGATGCATTTAAAGTGGTAAGTGGAGAAGGGAGAGGACAGTGAGAAAACCTAAACAAAGAACAAATTCAGTTTGGAACACCTGGCTTTTGTAGGAAAGCACCATGACAATAACTGCATGGCTGTCTTTGACTCCTGTTCCTACGTCTCTGCTTTCAGCTTCAAGCCATGTGGTTTTGGGATGCTTAAGAGTTCAATCTGTAGCATGTTGGAAGTCTGACAACCTTGGGGTGGGAGTTGAGGAAGCTGTCAAAACAAATTGCCCTCATAAGGCAAAAGAGCCAAGTTCTACATTCTTTTCCATGCTGGGAGGGAATGTGTTCAGTCAGCTCAAATGCAGCACTGAACTTCAGCAGCCCACTGCATGGGGGAAGATATATTGATCCAGGGTGAATACTCAAGGACACACAATTAGGACCCTTATGCATTTCTTTAGTTTTTTCAAGTAAGTCAGCTTTTTTGTCCCTAGGGAAAGGTTTTATGATGTGAACATTCACATTTAGTAAAAGAATGACATATGTTAGTGGTAATAATTTTTAAAAAGAGTTTTTTAACTTTCACCCCCTTATCTCTAGGTCAGTAACCAATAACATTGCAGGACTATCATTCCGTAAGTGAGAATAAAACTGTCATCAGTGCCTTTTGTTATTTAAGTAGCTTTTAGTTCATGAAGTATTTAAATTTCCACTTTTACTCTAACACTGTGACATGAAAGAAAGACAAGCCACTGTGAATTTTGGTTAATTCCTCACTAATAATGAGGTTTCTCAATTCCTTTCAAATGTTTCTATTGGGTTGTTTTATTCATTTCTTCTTCTCAATTATAACATTTGGAAGAGAAGTAAAAGGCCTGGTTTACACTTTGCCTGATTCTTTGCCAGATTCAATAATGTCACATGACATTATCCTTCAAATTGCAAACTTCTTATATTTTTGTTCTGCCAAATATGTTCCATTATATTTATATATGCATTATATAAATTATAGTTATATTAGGTGAACTGGTAAGAAGAAAGTGTAATCTTTCCACTCTTGTCAAACAATACCTTCTTTTCCATGCCACTTCATTCTTGGATGTGTGACTTTGCATACTTGCCTTTATGTTGTAAACTATTTTGTTTTTCCACTTGGCTGCTGTTATAGATGAGGATGAGAGTTTGAGGAATACTCTCTAGGATTTTGAGGTTTATAATTCCAAAACAAGGATTTGGATAGGGTTGGATAGATAGAGGCAGACATAGACACTATTTATTAAGAAAAAAAAAAGTGTGCTTCTCAAATGGGAAGTGGGCTAGGGATCTTGGAAAACTTCAAGGCTCAAGGGCCCTGGGCTAGGGAGGGTGGGGACCATTTGTAGGTTATTCAATTCCATAGTGCACACCTTCTCCTGCATTTGCAGGTTGCGGCCTTTTGCACATGCTCTGTCCTTTATATCTAACCCTCTGGGGAAGGCCAGTCCTCTATAATGGTTTCTTTCTTAATATCTTAGTGACTTTCCATGTTCTACTCTCCAGTCACATGACCTTTATTCAACTTTGTATCATACAATGTCCATTATTTTTCTTTTTTTAATATTATATATATTCTTATTAAAGAATCTTTTTATTCATTTTACATACGAATCACAGATCCCCTTCCCTTCCCTCCTCCCACCTTTTCAGCCTTCCCCTCCTTACCCCCCATTCCGTCCTCCAACAAGGTATGTCTTCCTGTGAGGAGTCAGCAGAACCTGGTACATTCAGTAGAGGCAGGTCCAAGTCACTCTCCCTGCATCAAGGCTGTGCAAGGTGTCCCATCATAGGTAGTGGGCTCCAAAAAGCCAGCTCATACACCAGGGATGGCTCCTGATCCTACTACTGGGGGTAGGGGTAGGGGCCTAAGCAGATCAAGCTACACAACTATCTCACTTATGCAGAAGACCTAGGAAAGGGACAAATCTCCATGAGTAAACTAGGGATGAGAGAAGGCAATGGAGCATAGGGGATGGGGGATGAGAACATTATTTTTCTTATATCTTTTTGTTTACATCTTAAAGACTATGCAGTGTTGTAGCCAGAAGTTTCTCTGGTCCTACCTGGCCCCATGGTCCTGCAACCACTTATAAAATAATCACTCAGAAGCTTAATATTAATTGCAAAATCTATGGCCTATTGGCTCAGGCTTCTTGCTAGCTATCTTTTACAACTTAACTCAATCTATAGCTATTAATCTATGTATCACCACGTGTTCTGTGGCTTTACCTGACACATTACGTGTTTCTCCATGGATGGCGTTTTTTGGTGTCTCCCCTTACTCTCCTTTGTCCTTTCACTATTTCTCTTCAATTATCCCACCTGGCTCCATCCTGCCCTGCCATAGGCCAATGCAGCTTTATTTATCAACCAATCAGAGCAACACATATTCACAGTGTACATAAAGCCATCCCACAGCACAGTATACATTGTTGGTTGAGGACTAATATTACTATATTGTTGACTATATTGCAAATCACTCCAAATCCAACTGTGTGAACACACAATCACTTACATAATTCTCAGGATTGTTGGTCAGAATTCCCAGTAGTGCTTAGCTGGGCACTTCTGTTCTTAGATAATTTTCTTTCATATATTTGCAGGCAGCTTCAGGACAGCGAGCTAGCTTGTGTTTGCAGAAATACATGGCTTTCAGCTAGATCAGTAGAGACTTCATTGTTTTCATTCTCAGGCAGACCCACCCGTGTTTGTTCACACTGTAATTAGTTTGTTTGCAGGGTGAAGAGCTAAGAGTTATAACTATTACCAGAAAAGCTCCTTTTATTCCATTGGCCAAATAAAGCCTGAGGCTACCCTAGATATATGTATAGGAGAATAATCCATTAGTTAAATTTGAAGATCCAGCATCCCACTACAAAGGAAGTGGCTACATTTTGTCAAGGGGCAGAGCTTCCTGGACCATCTACAATACCAAATTTTTCTATTGTAATTAATATGCAGTAAAACTTTGTTATAATTTTTCTGTTTGTCTTGACTAAATAATGTGTGCGACTTCTTGAAAAACTTCAGAATTTCAGGACCAGTGAATAGAACTGATAATGTAGAAAAGTTATTGTGAGGGGATGAGGAGATGACATAATGGATAAAGTAATTACCTCACAAACATGGGGTCTAGAGTTCAAATCATTTGAACAAATATAACAGACAGGTGTGGTGGCCTACCTATAATCTAAGCACTCAGGAGGAGGGGATGGTGTCGGCAGCAATTTTAAATGCCCTTTTTTGTCCTGTCCCAGTTAAGATGTTTGTGTGAAAAATGTGCAGTTGGGTTCCGGAGGGTGCTGGGGATCAATTCCCCTGTGGTTTTTCCTGTTTGGAAAACAGTGTTCTGCTTGCCTCCGGATACAGAGTAAACATTCCTTGACTCCTGCTGTTAGAGGGTTATATAAACCCATGTTGGTAGAAATAAAGAGAGCTGCTTCCCTGACAAACTGAAACTGGTTGTCTAGAGTGCTGTTCAACCTCTGTGTCCCTCACCAGATTTTGTGCTCCAGCTGTGTGGGCCGCAGCAAGACGGGATTCTTGAGTCAAGCCTGCAAAACAGACTAGCCCAACTGGTGAGTTCCTAGTTCATCAAGAGACCCTGTCTCAGTAAATAGAGTGGAGAGTGATGGATAAAGACACTTGGTGTCAACATTTTGCACATACACATATGTGCCCACAGAAATTGCATTACATACACAAATTCATGCACACCAGAGAAATATGCAGAAATGTTAGTATGACAATATCCCAATAATGCAGAGGTTTATGATCCATTTTCCTAAGTTTTAATGTTGTTCATTATTCTCCTATTCTTTGGTTTATTACTTATTCCACTTGCTTCCCACTATGATATTTCTAGGTAAATATACTACTGCCTTTGGAATTTGTGAATTTTCTTTCTTTTCAACATTTTATTTTTTTTGTTTAATAATCTTATACATATATTTGATGCGTTATCTTTTGATAAACCTACCATCTATTCCTTCTTCTCCAATTCCCCATCTACCCCACCACTTTTTCCTGTTTCTTCTTAACTTCTTCTGTTCCTTTTTTTTTTAAAATTATTCACTCATACAGTACATACCAACCAAAGTTTCTCATCCCTCCACTCACCCCAGTTCCTCCCACCTCCCTTGTTCCCCAAGGTCCAATCCTCCTCCATTGCCATTCAGAAAATAACAGGCATTTAAGAGACAACAGCCAAACAGGACAAAACATGATGTAATAAAATTAAAAACCTCATGTCATGGTTAGTGTCAGTAGAAGGAAAAGGCTCACAGAAAAAGACAAAAGAGTCAGAGACACCTCTGCTTCCACAGGAGGCCCACAAGAATACCAAGCTGACACAACCATAATACATATGCAGAGGACCTAGCACAGATCCATGCAGGCACTGTGATTGCCACTTGAGTCATTGAACACCCCTGAGCCCTGTGCAGTTGATTCTGTGTGCCATGTCCTCCTGTTGTCCTCAACCCTTCTGGCTCCTATCATCATTTCTCTGCCTATTTTACTGGGTTCCCTGAGCTCCGAGGGGAGGGATCCTATGGAGATCTCCAATTTGGTCTCTCTCCGCCTAAAGTTTGGCAATAATGTAATTGCTTTTTATCACAGTTTACTCTCTTCTCTCCACCTACTTTTCTACAATTATGTGAATTTCAATGGCTCTGTCTCTGTCTGTCTTAGGGGCATCCACTGATCACAGTTTGTTCATTGAAAATAGATTAATTCATTGTTATGTAAATAAACATGAATATAGATGTCAGCATTTGCTGGGCTATTGTTAAAGAGGACAAGATTTTTTATGTCTCCTCTTTGCCCTCTAGCAACTAATCATTTCACATTTAAACCCCCAGCACATTTTAAAACATGCAGAAAATCTCCACTGTGAGTTGCTGAGTGACTTTCAGGAATGCTCTCTGCCTGTGGTACAGTTTAGACAAAACCATTATCCTCCCAAACCGTGCAGTAATGACAGAACACATGCCGAGTAATGTAAACTCACAGCCCGGTGCTGGGCAGACATGATTAGGCTGTCATCTTCCCCAACAGCAGTGGCAGAGGAGAATACACAAGTCAAATCATCTTATTTATTACAGGCATTTTGCAGTGGGTCTGGTGCTCTTATGCAATTGACATTTTTTGCTTGTGTTTTTGGACCATGAGTTGAAGACTAATTTAAATAAATTCACAGCCTACAAATACACCGTTAATAAAGTAAAATCACCTTTATGTTCCCTTCTTCACTGTGATTTGCCCAAAATATGTGTAATTAAATTTAAGATTTGATTGTGGTTTTATATTTTTAGATAATAAAATTAGAATAGGCCTGAATCTTAAAGGAAGCAAGCATTTCAGAATATTTATTTGTTACATACTTAATTTATGCCTTTATATACTTTATCTAAAGATACACCTAAAGATTAACATACATGTGCAAACCTGAATTCTTGCACATAGCAGTCTTTGTATTTTTATACACATTGAAGAATAACAGTATCCAGTGGGAAACCAAAATCACACAGCTCTTTCATGTTTGGTAGCTTCAAATTTTATTTGAATTAAACATAATTGTACACCTATGCCTTGCTTCCTGGATGTGATCATTAAAAAAGCTATATGCATCAAGTTTGTGTGCAAACACAAGTGAAACTGAAATGGCAGTGGACTTTCTGTCTTTCCTAAGAGAACCAGAAGAGTGTTTGCAAAATTTCAAGGATATGAAAAGTGGGCTTGCTCTTTTGCTTGCTCAAAACCATTACTCCAACTCTCCTGATTTAATTATGGGATGCTGCAAAGGATTGACAGAAAACAAAATTAAAGACCTGTAGCCTTTTTATAACAAGTCCAGACATCTCTGCCCACCTGATCGACAGGGGAAAGCATTGCCCAGCTTGTTCTGCCTGTAGCCTTCCTGTTTCATGCTGTCAAGGAGATGCTGTCTCCTGTCAGAGTGCTGCCTCTCCAAGAGATGCTCAGATTAGAAACTGTCTGGAAAGATGCAACACTTTTTCTGCCATTGAAAAATGGGGGCCGGGACATAAGGAACTTACCTCACTAGATGCAGTTGGCATCTTGAAGCATTAGTTTGTCCAAATATTGACAGCTCCCTCTTGTTGACATGGTGGATTCATTTACTTCCCAAATGGTTAATTCACCAAATTACCCTTGTCTGATGAACTTCTGCTTGCATTATAAAGGGTCATCAGATACACATGAAGAGAATAAACTGGGAATTTCATTGCTTCTAGCATATTTTCTTCTCAACTCTCAACATTTTTCTTGTAGGGAATCTTCACTAGTCATGGCTTTCTGTCAGAAATGCTGTATTTTATGGCTGATGAGGTGACACTCATATTTCATAGTCTCATATTTCTCTTGCATGTATCCTGGGAAGAGTCTTTAGCTATAAAATTATCCTGAAAGACACATAAAAGTATACTGAGTCAGGTGGTGGTGGCACACGCCTTTACTCCTAGCACTTGGGAGGCAGAGCCAGGCAGATCTCTCAGAGTTCCAGGCCAGCCTTGTCTACATAGCAGACTCCAGGACAGGCACCAAGATTACATGGGAACCCCCCCCCCAAAAAAAAAGTGCATTGCTAGGCAATGTTTGAACCAATACAATTTTATAAATCAAAAATATGATGATGATGAGGTGTGTGTGTGTGTGTGTGTGTGTGTGTGTGTGTGTGTGTGTGTGTGGTGTTTCTATATCCAGGTTTTATCTGTGTCCTGGGAATTAAATGGCTACTTTAAATTCCTTCAGTCCCAGCAAATTGGAGCTACCTTTCTTTCATTTCAGGATTCAAAATATCACTGGGAGAAAAAAGAGACTATATCTTGGAGTTTCACTCCATTCCCTGTGACGTAACTATTCAGTCATATACACATATTTGTACCATTTTCTATTTCCTCTTCTTTGCCACATATACAAAAACAAAATAGAATATGAGAGGCTAGAGTAGAATCTGAATGAAATTAGCAATTAGCAGGTTTTCTCATGAAAAAGGTAGAAGGGTGTTGGTTAGGCTTAGAAGTATGTTGATAGGAAGGAGTATTAACCCATCCTGCTCTGAGTCAGGCGAACTATGGCCTGAATCCAACCTTTGTGTTTCACTGATCTCTCACAATGAATATAAATATAGGAAGAAATAAATTTCACTATCTACACACAAAAGCATGCATGTGGGAATAATTGAAAGGGTGTATTGTCTCTTTAAAAATGGTGCAGTCCCCATCAAAATCCCAACACAATTCTTCACATAATTGGAGAGAACAATACTTAAGTTTATACAGAAAAACAAAACAACAACAGCAAAAAAAAAAAAAAAACTAGAATAGCTAAAAGAATCCTGTATAATAAAGCAACTTCTGGAGGCATCATGATCCCTGACTTCAAGCTCTACTGTAGAGCTATGATAATAAAAACAGTTGGTACTGGCATAAAAACAGACATGTAGACAAATGGAATCCAATTGAAGATGCTGACATTAATCCATACACCTATGAACACTGGATTTTCGACAAAGAAGCCAAAACTACCTTGGAAAAAAAGAAAGAATCTTTAACAAATGGTGCTGGGATAACTGGATGTCAACATGAAGAAGATTGCAAATAGATCCGTATCTGTCACCATGCACAAAACTCAAGTCCAAGTGGATCAAAGACCTTAACATAAATCCAGCTACACTGAACTTGATAGAAGAGAAAGTATGAAGTAGTATTGAATGCACTGGCACAGGAGACAACTTCCTAAATATAACAACAGTAGCACAGACACTGAGAGCAACAATTAATAAATGGGAACCCTGAAACTGAGGAGCTTTTATAGAGCAAAGGACACAGTCAATAACACAAAATGACAGCCTACAGAATGGGAAAAGATCTTCACCAACCCCACATTGACAGAATATATATATATATATAAAGAACTCAAGAAACTACACATCAAAATACCAAACAATTCAATAAAAAAATGGGCTACAGAGCTTAACAGAGAATTCTCAACAGAAGAATCTCAAATAACTGAAAGACATTTAAAGAATTGCTCAACATCCTTAGTCATCAGGGAAATGCAAATCAAAAGGACTCTGAGATAGCATCTTACATCTGTCAGAATGGCTACGATCAAAAACACTGCAGAGAGCTTATGTTGGAGAGGATGTGGAGCAAGGGGAGCACTCCTCCACTGTTGGTGGGAATGCAAACTTGTACAGACACTCTGGGAATCAGTATGATGGTTTCTCAAAAAATTGGGAATAAATCTTCTTCAAGAACCAGCTTTACTACTCTCTGGAATATACCCAAGGAATGTTCAAGCTTACCACAAGGACACATGCTCAACTATGCTCATAGCATTATTCATAATAGCCAAAACCTGGTAACAACCTAGATGCTTCTCAACTGAAGAATGGATTAAAAGAAAAATGTGGCACATATACACAACGAGTTACTACTCAGCAGTAAAAAACAATGACATCATGAAATTTACAGGCAAATGGATAGAACTAGAAAATATCATCCTGAGTGAGGTAACCCAGACTCAGAAGGACAAACGTAGTATGTACTCACTCATAAGTGCATACTAGTTGTAAGGCAAGGGATAACCAGACCACAACCCACAGCTCCAGAGAAGCTAGGTAACAAGGAGGGGACCCTAAGAGAGACACATTGCCCAGCAAAGGAGAAATTGATGAGATCTACATGAGCAAACTGGGAGTGGCGGGGTAATGGAGGGCAAAGAATGGGGGATGAGAGCATAAGGAAATGGGAGACGTTTGCTGGAACAGGGACACAGTGGGAGAGCAAGGAAAGAGATACTGTGATAAATGAAGACATCATGGGAATAGGAAGAGGCAGGGTGCTGGGGAAGCTTTCAGGAATCCACAAGGATGACCCCATCTTGGACTACTGGCAATGGTCGAGAGGGTGCCTGGACTGGTCTACTCTGGTGACCGGTCTAATGAATACCCTGTCACCCTAGAGCCGTCATCCAGTGACTGATGGAAGCAGATGCAAAGATCCATGGCTGGCTGCCAGGCTGAGCTCTGGGAATCCAATCAATGAGAGAGAGGAGGGATTCTGTGGACAGGGGATGTCAAGATCATGATGCGAAAACATGCAGAGATGACCAGCCACGCTACTGGAAACCCATGAACTGTGGACTAATAGCTATGGAGCCCTCATAGGGTTAGGCTAGGCCCTCTGGATATGGGAGTCTGTTGTTTAGCTTGAACTGTTTGGGGGACCCCCAGGCAGGGGAATAATGATCCATCCCTGGTACATGAGCAGGCTTTTTCAGCCCAGTGCCTAAGGTGTGACACCTTGCAGAGCCTTGGTGCATGAGGGAGGTCTTGGACCTGCCTCAGCTGAGTGTGCCAGGCTCTGCTGACTCCCCATGGGAGGCCTTGATTTGGAAAATGTGGAGATGGGGAGTGAGTTGTGGGGAAGCTGGGGGGTGGGAAGAGGGAAGAGGGGGTATCTGTGGTTGGTATGTCAAGTGAATAGAAAATTTCTTAATAAAAGAATAAATAAATAAAATTTTTTTATATAGCAGGCACCTAGAGATAATACTTTCAACAAAGTAAAGTGGTGACCTGGAGTTCAAAATTCCCACAGATGATTCTTCTGTCTCCGTCTCTTATAGCATTGGAATGCTGGGATTACAGATGTGCACCATTGCATCTGTGTTTTTTAAGGAGGATGCTGCAAATCAAATTCATGTCATTAGGCTTCTATTGCAAGTCTTTTTCTCTCTGAGCCATTTCAGTGGTTCTTATTCATAGTATTTCACTAACTTCATTGGTGATATCTTGGAATTTCATGTCTTACTTTTCCATTTTATTTTTATTATACCTTGCTAATGATCATAAGTTGATAAACATGTTTCTGATTAAATATCTACTTTGGGAAGTAGTTTGTGTTTGTTATTTGCTTTTCCTACTTAGAGTTATTTATGTTTCTTGACCTGAAGAAATTGAAAAATTTTCTAGGAACCATCATTAATAAAATCCAAATTATTCATAAGAAAATTGATTCTGAATAAAATAAAATTGCAAGTGTAATATTCTCATACTATGTGCCTTTGATATCAATAAATTATTGAATATAAATAAATAAAAAATAAATAAAATGGTGACACCATCTTTTAGTATTGTTTCAATGTTTGAAAAGTCATTTAAATTTTCAATCTCTCAATTTTTATGTGAATGATAATAATTATGTCTTTTCCATAGTTTGAGAATGGTGTTTCCCTGGGCTAAACATGAGTACATTGCCATAGTATTTAAAATTGGGTTATCATAATATTAGAGAAATTAAATGATAAGACATGAGATACTCAGGTATTTTGTAACAGCATAAAGAAAAAAACAGAGAATCACATTCCTTTTCTGGTATTTAAATAAAGATATGAAAGCTGGATATGTTAATAGGAATCTGTAATCTCAGTTCTAGACAGAGACAGGAGGATAGCTGCAAGTTCAGGGCCATCTGGGTTTATGTAGGTGGCCCTGTTTCTAAACAACAAATCAGTCAATTAAGCTATATGTGGTGATTATGAATAGCTGACTCCATATTGTATAGCAACAAAAAGAGAAAACTGTGAATAAAATTATTGGGCTGTCTGTCTAGGATTTTCTCTAAAAATACAATAGCATTTTTTATTGTTTTTGCTATATCCTATTGTTGAGGAGGAATGGGAGACTATCTCAAAAAAAATTGGTTGAAGAAACAAGCAATATTGGAAGAGAGGAAAAAAATACCTCTAAAAGTAGTGAATGATTGTCTCTCTTGCCCTAAAGAAATCAGTTTGGCTTGGGGTATGATAAAAGCTTCTATGGTGGAAAAATGTATAGGGTCAGATTTGATGAACTTCTTAACTTTATTTTTTTTTATTAAGAAGTTTTTTATTCATTTTACATACCAACCACAGATCACACTCTCTTCCCTCCTCCCCATCTCTCAGCCTTGTTCCCCAAAACCACCCCCATTCCCTCCTCCAAAAAGGTAAGGCCTCCCATGGGAGTCAGCAAAGCCTGATACATTTAGTTGAGGCAGGTCCAAGCCCTCCCCTGTATCAAGACTATGCAGGGTGTCTCACCATAGGCAGTGAACTCCAAAAAGTCAGCGTTTGTTTTGTCAACTCTCTTTTCATGACCGTGGCTCTCTCATCTGCAGGATGTGACTGGCGAGTTGGATGGTTACTAAAGGTCTTTTAATTTCTAACACACACTTTTAAGATCAGTTTCTTCATTTACAAAATAAGGGACAATATAAAAAGTGGGATATTAAGATTGTTAAGGAAATATTCTGTAGTTTTGGATTGATGATTTGATTGATTACATATCTCAAATCCCCCAAGACCAAAGCAAAGTGGATTTTCATCAAGTTTTATATCTGGTTTTGTTTCTGTTGGTATATGAAATCTCCGATTTCTATAACTTTTCTATAACCACAGTACGACTATACCTTTTAACATAATTTCTTCCCACCCATAATTATAAAAATCACTTGATTTGTGATTGTTTGGGACTCTTTGAAAAGACCAGAAAAAGTAAGGACATGAGGACAGTCCTTTGGAATCAAAATCCATCCATTGTTATTCTCTGCTCTGAATTGCAATCCATCCTTGCCCCCAATTACATCATAGAAAAATAAAAAGAAAGTAAGTGGCTCAAAGAACTATTCCTGTGTTGTGGTGGGGAGGGAGAGAAGATGTGGAGGAAGAGCTGAGAAATGTAACACTGAAGTTGAGACCACTAGGTGACTTTCACTATCTCTTCATTATCAAAACATCAAGAAGGTATTTGTTGTTGTTGTTGTTGTTGTTTTGAAGAGACACTCACAAACAGCAGGATAGCTCTGAAGAGCTAGCTATGTAGCCCAGGAAGGATAACATTGAACTCTTGATGCTTCTGCCTCCATCTGCTAGTTGGATTACACGTGTGTGATCCTATGCCTGGCTGGAAGGAACATTTATAACATCAAAATTAACATATTTGAAAAGTAAGTTCCAGTCCTCAATCCTGTGTGTAATGCTCAGTGGCAGCTTCATCTGTTTTCAGAGTTTGAGGTTGCTAAATGAATGTGGATGGGCTGCTTTTCCTAAGGTACTCTTCCCTCATTATGAACACTGCACATCTAGCAGGTGAACTTTCTGGGTAAGCTGTTAATTTTTATAGATGTCAGTCAAGATAATGATCTAGGTCATCATAGAATAAAATTTTTTTCTTCACAGCTAAAATATGTTTCTTAGAGAAATGATCAAAATCACTTAAAGTGGAGACAATTAGTCAAGGGTCAATGATTTAGTCAAAAGGTGGAGGTTTCTCAATTAGCAAGATATTAATGATATCATGACAAGCATTTTTCTACCTCAAACTGCATAAAACACTCAAATCAATGGGAATAATATGTTTGACAAGTACATATCCTAATGGACTTGCTCTCTGGGTCGTTCTTAAAGAATAAACATTAATCTTCTCACATTCTGCCCCAATTGTAGAACAGTGAATGACAGTGAGTATACATTTAAGGACAGAATCAGAATCACAGTCAAGTAGGAAGTTCTGGATTATAGATTGAAGATTATTGATAGGTTTTGTGAAACTCCAGTTATAATAAGTGTGTAAATGGGATGCTAGATAGAATAGAAGAAAAGCCCAGGCAAGTCCTCCACAGAATATAGTACTAAACTACAGAAGAAATGAACATGTAGACCTATATGATAGTTATATGGCTTAAAGACTAACATGGGGAGAAAAGGCCGAAGTCACAGGGAATCCCATCACATTATAATGAATCAAAATTTCTTCTCTTTAATAAGCATTATGTGTAACCATTCCATTAATACTTGGGAAAAAATGCCTCATTCTCAAGTGTTGTATTGAGATGTACAGCCAGATTCTGTGTATATGTTTCATTGACTTCAAGAGCACTTTTCTTTCCTCATCCAACAAGTCTAAGTAAGTCAAGTCAACAGATTTCAGATGAATAAGCTTCATATATTCTGCTTATTTGTTCTGTTTGCTGCTTCTGTTGTAAATGAGCATAAACATTTCTTAAAGACTATCAATGAGAAACATTTTACTTGGTATGAACCTTTATAGTCCCATATATAGTATTATAGATGAACAATACTATTTTGTCAAACTTTATATCAAAATAGTATACATTTATATAATACAAAATCCAAATAGTAAGACAATTTGAATATCTGTATTCTACTTTTCTCTACCAATTAAGTGGCAACACAAGTTTTTACTAATATTGTGCTCTGATTATTCCCTCACTTTTGCATTGAGGAAATGAGAAAAATGAAACAAAAGGAAATTCACAAATCTAGTGTCTCCAGAACTCATAGATACCTCCATAGCAGGTGGAAATTAATAGATCACAGTTCATGATGCATGCGGCATGGACTTCTGTGCCATGCAGTCCTGAAAACTACCTCAAATTTTTCAGGGGATGTTCAGTTGCCTTTAAAACTTTTGTAAGTTTCATCATCACCCTTCCATGCGTAAGTTCTTCAGAAACTAGGATGATCAAAAAAGATTACTGGACATAAAGTACTTAGCACAATGCTTGCGCCCAATAAGCACACAAAAATAAAGGCAAACTTTAACAATGTTAGTGAACAAAGTTTTATTTATATAATACCTGTGCCTTTCCTGAGCCTTCTAAACACACATAAGAGCACGTGTGCGCATGTGTGTGTGCGCGCGCGTGCGCGCACACACACATACACACACACACACACACACACACAAATAAGGCAAGATGTGGAAAGATACCTTAAGTGGCCCAAGATTTGCCCCAAGAATGTAGAGTGCCATGTTGACTATAGGTTCTATTGCATTGGATACAATCTTTATTACCTCAATTTTAATTTCTTTGAAGTTAATATGAAAAGTTTAGCCCAGATGTGTGTTGAAATTAGACAAATGGTTTGCTGGAGACAATTGTTTGTAATAGGAGGCTACTTTCCTCTTTATGAAATTTCAGCACAATCCTTCCAGATGCGTATACAACCTGTAGTCACACTTCAGCATGTAGCCAAAGACACCTAGGAATGTGGTCCAGCACAAAATTGTCGACTTATTTGGATATGGATTTATAATTCTTTTTTGTAAATAGATTGGGCAGTTCTCCAGCATGAACTTTGCAGTTGCCCACTTCAGGTTCCAGGGATAAGGCTACACATGCCTTACCTACGTATCTCTTGTTCATGTCTTCTTAATCATCAGCAAAGCTTTTGAGACTATCACATCACCATACCCTGTTTATACTGCAGTTTGGAGTTTGCATACATTTAAAAATTAATAAATAGTTGATGAAAAGTGAAATGTATAAAGCACTAAAGAGAGCTAAAGACTGTTCTTTTGTTTTTGTATATTTTATTGCTCATGGGGGAGGACATGCATAGTCTAGTGAGCAGACAGAAAGTTAAAAACATAAACTTAACATGTGCACATATCTTGTGTTTGGATATATCAAATATATGATAAGAGCTTTTAGAGGCATGAAATTATAGTTATATTTGGTGGAAAACTGTTTGAATTGAGTTCAGAATTGTAAATATAAGTTATTCAATGAGGGAAATATTTTTCTAAGCAGCCCTACCGCAAAGAAATGAAGTTACATGCCTGGTAGGTGACACCCACCTTTAACTCCAGCCCTCAGGGGATAGAGGCTGGATGGTTTTTCTGAGTTTGAGGCCATCTTGGTTTATATAGTGGGTTCCAGGACAGCCAGTATTACAGAGAGCTTTTATCAAAAATGAAAGGAAGAGAAAAAAGAAGGAAGGAAGGGAGGGAGGGAGGGAGGAAGGGGGAAGGGGGAGGGAGGCAGGAAAGAAAGAAAGAAAGAAAGAAAGAAAGAAGGAAGGAAGGAAGGAAGGAAGGAAGGAAGGAAGGAAAGAAAGAAAGAAAGAAAGAAAGAAAGAAAGAGAGAGAGAGAGAGAAAGAAAGGAGAAAAATCAAGAAATTTGATTTGTGTTAACAATTATATTTGCACAATGGAGATCACAGAGTGCAGTGTCCTCATTTATATTCCCCCATAATACTTATCTATATGTTCTGCATGCAAGTCTCCTATTGAAGTTAAATATGCATATATTTTATTGCAAGCTTAGCAGTATTTCCTCTTCTTTAATGAGAGCTTTGGAAGGACAATACCAATTTTTTTTCTTTACTTTTTTATTTTGTCTAAGTGTGTGAAAAGTTATACACTTGTGAGTGTGCAGGGGCAGAGGTCAACACTGAATGTTTTCTTCTATTGTTATCGTGTGTGTGTGTGTGTGTGTGTGTGTGTGTGTGTGTGTGTGTGTGTATGCTTTTGAGATAAGCTAGCTCACCAAACCTGGATCTTGGAGCTTGCTACTTGGTTAGAAAGATTAGAATCTTTTTTATATGGGTCCTGTGGTTCTGCATTCGGGTCCTCTTGCTTACCAAGCAAGTGGTTTATCTATATAGACATCTCCCCAATCCCTGTTCTTAATTTTTGTGGCAATCAGTTTGTAAAAATGTTCTTTTATCACTAATGCTCATAGTATATACTTAAACAATATTTGTCTGACTTGAATGTACATAGCTACTCAACTCACTTTTTTGAAGATATTTAGAATTTCACTGCTTAATATTAATGATTTGTTATGGCATGCTCATATTTTCACTTGTGATAATAACTACTGTTCCTACTATATGGCCTTGGTACTGTCCTTAAAAATCTATAAAAATAAATGTTAAGATGTTACAACTTATTTTTAACTCTTACTTTTTTGTTAATATCTCGCTATAATTTTGAACAGTATTTGTCTGACTTGAATGTACATAGCTACTCAACTCACTTTTTTGAAGATATTTAGAATTTCACTGCTTAATATTAATGATTTGTTATGGCATGCTCATATTTTCACTTGTGATAATAACTACTGTTCCTACTATATGGCCTTGGTACTGTCCTTAAAAATCTATAAAAATAAATGTTAAGATGTTACAACTTATTTTTAACTCTTACTTTTTTGTTAATATCTCGCTATAATTTTGAATTCCATATTCTTGCTCCTTTGATATTCATTTGGAATCTAGAAAGACCCATTCCTACAGCTTGCTTTATGTTTTAAGGATTAATTTGGATACCTTTTTTGTGTTATTTTAAGAAGGATTTCATTATCCTTTAAGAAATAGAAAAACATTACTGTGTGTTTATCAAATCTGTACATGATTGCAACCTTCTTCTGCAAGAGTAGTTCGTATTACTCATCCCTGTATGTATAGCAGCTGGCAAATTGAGAAACCTCAAAATATGGTTGCTGAAATCATAATGTTCATGTTATGCAAGATGACATTATGACTAACTAGTATAATAATTCCATATAAATTGATGATATCTGGTAGATTTTTTTTTAGAAACAACAGTAGAATGAAAGAAGAAAATCCTGATTTTAGGCCCTTTAGGCCTTTTAGGTAACTTGACAAAAAGGAAGAACCATTTTGAGCCATGGTCTCTATGTCTAGAAGGTTAGGCTGTTTGTTAAAGTACCTTGTAACACTATTTTTACTAAGTGCTACAAATTATTATTATATATAGAGGGAATATATATATATATTGAGAGGGGGTAGAGGGAGAGAGAGATATGGACATTTATGAGAAAACTTATAATCCACATCAAGTGTAAGAATTTATGTACTTAAAATAATGGTTTGCTTTTTATCTTTGACCTAATTATTTTAGAATACTATATCCTCCTTTTTTATATATCTTCCTTTGACATATACACTCCCTTCTCTACTGACATTCACATATTAAATTTATTTCTGCAGTGTTCCCATAATACATCACAAGTCATCAGCATTTTTAAAAATATTTCCCATTTTCTTATTACTGAAGCTTTATATTGTGAGCATGGAGATTTATGTATATTAGCATTCTTTGTTCCCATGCCTTAACTTTGTTCCAACATAATTATTTCACATAAACTATATGGGGATTTTATAATGAATGTAGAGTTTGTGAAAACTAGTGAGCATGGTTTACCCTTTGCACAGCAGTGTTGTGTGTAACCTAAACATGTTAGGGAATAGAGAAATTACACAAATAACTCAACATTGTAGCTTATCTCAGAAACTGTTTATCATGACTACATTTAGTACAACCATGTCTCAAAGGTCCTGAGTAGGCAGCTAAATTTTCATCACAATTTTTCAGAAAGTTCAAAAATGATAAATTTACTGAAAGGCCATATGGTTTGGGTTAGAAAGAATTTATGTCCATACTACTCAAAGAATCACATAAATAGAAAGTTAATTTTTAATGAGATTAAAAAAAAACTATAGGAGTGATTTATGTTTTTTTTTCTTTCAAAACATAAGTTTTGGACTTTCAGTCACAGAGCAAGAGAACCACAATGTAACTCACTAACAACAAAGATTTCAGCAATGGATCTGTCTCTGTTCTTCCATAAGGATGAATTGCAATCATTGGAATAAACATTTCAGAGTCAAATTCCTTTACATTAATATCTGACCATGTAAATAAAGGTTTCATCTTGCGAGTAAGAAAGTGCAAGGTGATGCCAAAATTGCTTTTCAATGAAGAGAAATTTGATGTGTTTAATTCAATGTATAGGTTTTACCCTAGGGTTTTATGCCAATACAGGGCCTTTTCTTAAATTTAAATTCATAGGTCACTAGGGTACAGCCAAGACTCACAATGAGTTTTATTTTAGGCTCACAGAAGGTTGCCTGCTCTAAATATTCAGGACTGAAATGATGATTTTCAAAACATTTAATACTGGAGATATAGGAATAGGTTTCATTGTCTTATTCAAGTTCATAATTTTGCCAAAATTCAATCTACTTTCCCAGAAAAAAAAAGGAGCCACCAGAGCTATGCTATTATTTTTAATACTATTATTTTTAAATTAATTTTCTTCATGAGAAAAATTATCAGAGAAATCCAGACTATGATAGCCTTAAACTTGAAGGAAACTGCAGGGCTGTACAATCACTGGCCAATGAAAGAACTGAAACATGGCCACACCTACTCCATGCGGGATGGCCACAATGCTTTTACAGAACCCTTAAGGACAAAATAAAGAACTTTAATGAGACCATGACCATGGCCAAGTACATGCCCTTCAGAGTTGAGAACTGAGGTTCAGAGGAAGTGAAGAAAACAGAGGAACAATATCCTGGATCTCTATGTAATTATAAACTCACCTTGTGTCAAAATTTGGTCAATTTTGCTTATTTTTTGTCTTCGGAAATTTTTTCCATTGAGGATTTTTAGGCATTTGAAACAATCCCTACTGCTCACTTCAGGGAAGGAATACTGGGAAGAGTGATGATACAGTGGCATGAGCACAGGAATGCATTGAAGGGTTAGGCAAAAGACATGAAAAACACTGTATAAATGATAGACTTGAAGAATTCCATTGGCATTATTTGAATAAGACATGGTCAGGGCTGTTTCATGTATTTCTTGATGTTATTTATGAAATGAATCCTTTACAGGAGACCCACCATTTTGAAAATTATTAAAATTATCTGTATTGCTAACTACTAGAAAAGTGTCACAATAACTCTATCAACCCATAATAAATATATACCTAAACTATGAAGGAAATACTATACTTTTAAGGAATTAGTGAAATTGATCTTAGTTATCTCTTAAAATTGGTACACGAGTGATTCCCAAGACTTGTTCTATTTTGCTAGGTGCTATTGCAGGTTCTATATTAGCTGTGCCAGTGATTATGATTATGTAGCAATTCAGGAGGGCAACTATCACTTATCTTGGAAGCTCACATAAATCCCACATAGTGGGCAACTGTTTATACCATAGTGATATTCAAATATCATCTCTAGTCAAGAGACTCATGTCACATCACAGTAATATTTATGCTAATCTATCTTAAGAAGGACTTAGTTTGCATATGCCACCCACTGGTTTGTCACCCAGGCGTTCCAGAGGACAAGCTCTTTGTGTGGTAAGAAAAAAGTTTATATGGTGTGAGATCATAAAACTAAGCTGCAGATATGCTAAAACTTGAAAATATTGTCTGTCCAGTGTGTACCCCATGCAGTAGAGTGCTGTATTCCCCACTGGCTCTCAGTCTCTTGAGTGCTTCTTGATATGTTGAACATCAGATGTTAGGTGTAGCCATAAGTCATATGCATGAGTGTCTTGAATTCCCCAAATTTCCTATGCCTTTATGAGGCCTTCTAACCTAGAGGCATGAATGCCTGTCCTTTCTCTTAGGACCAAAGAAACAAACAAACAAAACAAAACAAAGCAATATATCCCAGCAGAAAGGACCTTGGGACATACCCTGGTTACCAGCTGATTTCTTTTCTTTTCTTTCTTTCTTTCTTTCTTTCTTTCTTTCTTTCTCTTTCTTTCTTTCTTTCTTTCTTTCTTTCTTTCTCTTCTCTCTCTCTCTCTCTCTCTCTCTCTCTCTCTCTCTCTCTCTCTTTCTTTCTTTCTTTTTTTTGTTTTGTCCATGTACACTGTTCACACCTGGAGGGATCACATACAGTGTTAGAATAAAACAATCCTGGGAACTGAAGTAGTTCATTGCATCTCTATCCAATGTGGTCTCTGCTTCAGCCAAAAAGGTCTTTAAACAATACTAATTAGAGTATGTTAATTCTTTAGACAAAATTTTTTCAGTGCCTCCTTTTTTTTTTAATAGTCAACACTCCTTACTTTAACTTAGAAAACCTTCCTTGAGCTGCATCTTACAGACTCTTGATTAATACCTCCCATTCTCACCCTCCAACACACATTTGATGCACAAGTCCACTGGCTTACATTACACTAGGATATCCTCTTGAACGCTCTTGTTTCTCTGTTCCTGAGTATCTTCTATTTCCTAGCCTTGCTTCCCCTTGAGTCTTTTTTTTAACTCTTCAAAGATATGTTCACTATAAACACGAGAGGAGATTGTCTCAATTTGCACTGACGAAATAAATGATCTTCAGAGAAAGCATGCAGTCTCACGATTACTGCAGAATGCTAATCATTTTTCATACCAGTCATTGTTGCTGATTAAAGTCTGAATGATGACCTTTCTCTTGTTTTCTCTGATGGGATTGATATCTCTGAATTGATCTTTGTATCTGGTTCTAGTTATTTCATGCTTACTTGGGGCCTGCATGTATTTTTTTTTCAATTGAAAACAAAGGAAAGTATCAGAGTTTAATAGTGCTTCAATCACATTGTCTTCCTGATCTGAGAGACGTGGTATAATAAGAGGAATAACTTAAAAATGGGAAAGGATATTAATCATCTGATTTTTGAAAACTATTTCTGTGCTTTGCATATTTATTCAAGCCAGTAAACACCTTGGTACATTATACGATCAGGAGGATTAGAATTAACTTGAGTACCACTAGTATATTAACTCTCTGAGGTCATGCTAAGCATCATGTAACTTCTTGTGCACAGTATTTAATGGAAAGTGGTATGGACTCTAATGTTACATAGTATATGAATGTGCTCACAATGAGGAAACATACAATAGTGAGTGGAGTGCATTAGTGACTTTTCTGACTCTGATAAAATGCCACAACCAATGCATATAAGGAAAAGTTTATTTGGACTTATGATTTCAGAAGACTACAAGTGCACTATGGTGGTGAGGACTACCTAGGTATGATTTCTGGAGCAAGAAGCTGAGAGCTCACATTCTCAAACACAAGCTTGAAGCAGAGAGAGTAGATGGGAAGTGGAACTAAGCATTAAATAGTAAAACCCACCTCCAGTGTCATCCTTCCTCTTTCCTCCCTCTACTATGACTGCACCTTCTGAATGTCCCAACACAGTCCCATCAACTGGGTACCAAATGTTAAAATGTCTGAGCCTATGGGGTATATCCTCATTCAAGCCATCATATATATATATATATATATATATATATATATATATATATATATATATATATGCTCATGGTTTAGAAGTAAAAAGTTAATCTTTTTCTATTCCTCAGCCTATAGTCTGGATCAATGTCAGAGCTGGGCTCAAGAATCAGACAAGTAGAAATCAAAATATCTGCTTCATTGTGGACTTTAATACGCCTTTATCTGTAGTCAAAACTCTGGTTCCTAGTGCCAAAGCCTAATGCCTTTGACTTAGAAAATAATTAATTACTTCATCAGATATTGTTATACCTTCCTAGCCTTCCAATCTGAGGACTACTCTATGCCTAGCCAGGGAAAGTCTCTGCTCTGCCTCTGTAAAGAAAAAATCTGTGAAAAATTATTTTGAGTAAGGAAGTATCCATAAATGTAACCAGTGCACTAAACTAAGGGATCTGTATCCTGAATCTCAATGTTTTCATTAGGTAAGGTCACCTTTCCTCCATAGAGAAGTGACATTATCACTTCTTTCTTCTTGGTGAAGTCATTTTTATAAAATGCAGTGAGTAAGAATGAAACACACTTCAATTATTCCTCTTCAAAATTGGCATGAAAATGAAACCTAACATTTCTTAATAGATGAAAAGAAGAACCTAACTAAAGAATCACAGTTGCATTTTAAACTATGAAGCTGCCTTTATGTTCTGAAAAACATAGATTGAAATGAGCAGTTATTTATAACAGCCTCTATATTTTTGAACTTTGTTTAAATAAATTTATTTGTTTTTATTTTATATTTCATGTGTGTGAGTGTTTGCTTGCCTGTGTTTATATGTACCATGTGCATACTTGGTGTCGATAGAGGCCAGAAGACAGTACCAGATCTCCTAGAATTTGAGTTGCAAGTAGCTGTGATTCACTGTGTATGTGCTGAGCACTAAACTCTGCACCTCTAAAAGCCAATCCTTGTTTTTAAAAACTGCTTATTCAATGGATATATTTTGAATAACCATTATGTGCTGGTAACTATATTAGTTAAGAGGGATGGACTTTTGAATAAGGAAGCGGTGTATTGCCTTTTATGAAGTATTTAATTCAATGTGCCAAACAGAAAGCAAATACAACAAAATACATAATATAAACTAAACAGTGGTGAATATGACTGTGATGTATAAACAAACAAAAACTGTATTAAAAGTTTCTGTCCACAGAGAGCTGTCTACACCTTCCTAATAAGGCTCCAGTGATAAACAAAAGTAGGATTTGACCAACATTCACCCTGGAAAATTAAAGAGGCTTCTGAACTTAGAGAATGCAGGCAAAGAGATGCTCACAGGTTCATGGAGGGTCTGAAATCAGTTTACTTGAATATTATCAGCTAGCATGGATGATGCAAAGTGGAGTCCCTTTTTGTTAACCTTCCCCAGCTTGTACCTCTAGCACCTCTGAGGCCCCTCAGCTATATGTATCCAGGGCAGCACTGCATATAAAGGGCTGGGTAAAATGGCTAGAATCTCTGGTTAGGTACAAATGACTCTCTCCACTCCCAACGAATCATCTTCCTTCTATGGGGGAATGTCAACAGTCAACAAGCCCTGGCAAAATTGATTTCTGTAAGCACCCACAGCTGATCTGATAAAAAGCATGACTGTTTTGCACGGGTGACCTCCTTCTACAATACAGCAAAAGAATTCCAGAAACTAGCTGGTGACATGGGATCATTAGGGGAAAAGTACTCTGGCAGGACATAAAATAAGAGCAGAAAGCTAAGAAGGCAAGAGTTCCAGGCAAGGACATTCTGGCCTCAGCTGAAACAATAGCAGATTTGCTAAGGAAGCAGTCAACATAAGAAGAGTATGACACTGATACTTAGTTATTAATGAGAAGATGCTTCAAATTTAAGGAAGAGAATGAGGACCAATGAAGCCTAATATCACTTACTTGACTTTATTTTTGTGTGAACAAGGGTAGTGGAAAACAAATGGTTGCTTGGTGTAGAGAGGGGTGAGATCTCCCATGATATAGTGAGTTAGCCAGAATGGAGTTTATGGGACACCTAGGAGAGATGGCAGTCTCATCAGGGAGCACACGGGCAATACATTTGTCTGTCACTTGGCTCAAAGAGCTATGGTGTTTTCAAGAGAGGAAAAAGGAAAATTAATAAACAGCCATAAAGATCAAGTAGCATGCACATTCTTACTTTGCATATTTATTTGGAGGAAAGGAGAGGTAAAGAGAGAAAGATGATGGAGATTTTTTTTAATGGCCAATGTTACTAAGTGTCAAGGTGACTCAGAAATGTGTATGCTCTGATCATATCTATGTTTGATTAATAGATCTCTCTCTCTCTCTCTCTCTCTCTCTCTCTCTCTCTCTCTTTCTCTCTCTCCAAAAGGACATGATTATTTGGGCTAACAGTTCCAGAAGGCTAGGGTCCAAGTGTCCAAAGTAGCTGGGACAGTGTGGCAGCTGTTTTCATACCTAGTAGATAGAGCTAGAAGTGAACTCAGAGGCCTCACATCTTAAACCAGAGGCAGAAAGCAGAGAGAGCTACTATGATGGATTCCAATCAGCTCCCAAGGTACTGCTTCTGCTTCCAGACAGCTTCCTTAAATGGAGCTGTGAAACAGTCAGGCTCAGGAGTGCTGCTCAGACACTGAGCTGCTGCTGAAAGCTCACTATTCATTCCTGGATTCGTCTCTGGTACTTGTAAATTTTGAATAAATCACTTAATCATGCTCATTTCTGTCAAAGACAGGTAGGAAATGATTGAAGAATAGAAATGTTGGGTGTCTGATTGGGATAAAGTTGTTTTGAAAAGCTGATTACAGACTTCACAAGTGCTTAGATAAATAAATTATAATCACTATTATCAACATTATCCCTAAAGATATGTGACTCCTTTATTGCATTTATATTTTAACCAACAACAACAGTGCATTCTGACATAAAGTATGTTCTGGGCCCTGATGAGGTATTTTCCATATATTAGTACATTTAACATGTGTCAGACAATGCACAAAGAGTTCCAGTGATTCTGACACTTGTATTCCTATATTTTAATCATCAGGAGAACACTTTCCAATTTATTTTCCTGCTCATTGAAATGTATTTTGTTGTGGAAAGTATGTGGATGAGACATTGCCGCACAGCATTTTGACAGTATCTTTTGTTCCGCTAATGTACTAAAGGCAGCTCTGGCTGTGAAGTAATTTGGTGGTGAGACTCAATAGCAGGGTATAAGACTGAATTATGATCCAAAAGAACCTGGGTCTATACATTTGTTTGTGAACTTGAGCAATTAGTTCAGCACAGGCAAAATAGGTAGATCAGAGAATACTTTGTATTTGTTCATCTTCTAGTAGTGGTCTCCCCAGAGTATGTCAGAGTTCAGTGGCTCAAGAGAGTTTCCAGGATGACTCTGCCTGGAGGAAAAACAAAGGTCACATCATAGCCACTCAATGTAATTAGTTAAGACAAGGTGTTGGTGTTCACTCTACCAAGTAGTTTTGAGGCTCTGCTGTAATCAGTAGTGTGATTGTTGAGCATAGTTTGAGATAACAGTAATTGATTGAGTGTCCCAGCCTAGAGTGTGAGAGGATACTATGAAAAATCCAGGGAGAAGAAAATAGGAATGGAATGGAAAGCTTATATCTTTATAGATTGGTGCTTAGGGTGATTTTTCTTGAATCCCTCGTGCTCCCTAGACAGCAGAGGACAGAGTGTGAGTGATGCAGGTTACTGATAAACTCTTATTATACATTTATTTACTCTGTTATTTTTAAGCCAAGGTCTTATATGTAGTCTTGGCTATCCTCAAGTATGCATTCTTCCTGTGTCATCCTGTCAAGTGATGGGATTATGGGCATGCACTATCACTTCTGGCATGAAATGTTAAATAAAATACCTTCTATAATTAAGTTAGGATCATCCAAAACTATGACAATATTGAGAACTTTCATACATTAGATGACATTAAGTATATGACTGAACTTGATCACATAACTTGCACTGTGTAAAAAGGAGAATATTTTACTGCACTGAGGATGGAGGTGATGTTTATAACCTCACCAGAAAGATGCCTCTACTAGAGTTGTTCACATTTTCATAGTAGTGTGAGCTCTGATGATCTTTGTGGGCAATATCATATAGCTCATTCATTTGTTTTTTTCTGAATTCAAAAATCTGGATATTTTCCACTGTAGAAACTTGAGTATTTACTAGGATTGTCTGTAAAATAAGAATAATCACAGAGTGAAATTCATAAGATACTTATGGAACATTTAGAATTTTCCTTTAATTTTGCAAAAAATGCTAAACTACATATCTCACACATTGAAGGTAACATGGATTCTGTTGAGTAGTGCCCATAAAGATGACATAGTTTGAAGGAAAGTCCATAAAATGGTATCCTTTACATTATACAAGCGTGAAGAGAGGAAAGGTTTAGAAATTAGATATTCCTGTATTCAAATGTTTGTTTGTTGAATGCTATTAGGACAATCACCTCACCCCAAGAAAGGGGTATTACTTATAGTTAGTCCATAGTAAGTGTTATTTTTATTTATATTATATACATTTATGTATGTACATATACATATGCTAGGAATAAAACTCAGGGCCATATGTAGATGAGACAAGTCCTCTACTACATATCTAGGTTATTTACATCACCAACCCTGCTCTTATTTTCAATGGAAGAGGGAAAGTTTTCATAGGCATTATCATTCTGTATAGTGTATATAATATTATCAAGGCCTTATTCTACAATGTTTATCTATGTACTACCTAATGTACTATCTGTTTTTATTATTGCATCATGGTCCCCAGCGGCAGTGAAAACACATGACCTGTTAGTTTGTATGCTGCATTAACATTGGTTAATAGCATGCTATTAAGTGGCTGATACCAGTGGTAAAGTCATTGCAGTTGGCAGCAACAGAGAATTTCAACGAGGTTGCCTTACTTTGATCACTACAAATATGTAGAGTGAGTAGAAAATTTCTTAATAAAAACAAATGAAAAAATAAAACAGGTATGTCAATCTTTATGAGGTTACAAGTAACAGTTTGTAATTTTATAAAGAAGTAGTAGGCAACAAGCACAACATATAATTCTCACTCTAAAATAAACATTATATAGATATCTTAGTATATAATTCATCCAGATTATCCCTGTCTCCCTTCCCTACTCCCTCCCTTTTTCTCTCTTCATCTCTGTCCCTTTCCCTCCCCATACCCCAATCCTTTCTCTCACTCTCATTTCTTCCATTTCTCTCTCTCTCTCTCTCTCTCTCTCTCTCTCTCTCTCTCTCTCTCTCTCTCTCTCACACACACACACACACACACACACACACACACACATGTTGCTAGAGTTTTCCTGCCTTGCCCACAGTTAGGACAAATCTCTGTCACCTGCCAGTCCCACAGCCGCTCAGACCCAACCAAGTAAACACAGAGACTTATATTGCTTACAAACTGTATGGCCATGGCAGGCTTCTTGCTAACTGTCCTTATAGCTTAAATTAATCCATTTCCATAAGTCTATGCCTTGCCACGTGGCCGGTGGCTTACCGGCATCTTAACATGCTTCTTGTCCTGGCAGCATCTGGCAGCCAGTCCTTCTGCCTTCCTGTCCTTTTATTTCTCCTCTCTGTTAGTCCCGCCTATCCTTCCTGCCTAGCCACAGCCGATCAGGTTTTATTTATTGATCAATCAGAACAACTTGACATACAGACCATCCCCCAGCACAGCCAAGTGCAGACCATCTCAAACACCTGCACTCAGGCCCATGGTCCTAATCATCCTCTATGCGGACCTGCTGGGTAACGCCACAAAGAACCCAAGAAGGGCTCCCACAGGACATACAGAACATCCCACAGCACTTCCCCTTTTCTTTTTTTAAAAAGGAAGGTTTTAACTTTTACACATCTTTAAAGCCAGCTTGGTATATTTGGGAATTTGGGCGTAGCTTCTCTTAACTACTTCCTGCTGGAGGGGGGTGCTGTATCTTATGGGGACACAAAGACAATTTTAGGATCATGGAGTAGTCCGTGAGGCTGTATCGTCTGAGCCAGTTGCCTTGAAATGATTCTAGATGTTGGATCATCTGGGCCATGGTGTCATCGGAGACCTTTCAGGTGGTCTTGGCTGGTCAAACCTGATGTATCTTAATCTGGAACAAATCCATAGCCTCTGGCTTTCTGTAGAGACAAAAGCAGAGCCTCTTTTCCAAAGCAACATATCCTTATAGCCAAATTTTGAAGTCAAGGTACCTTTAAAATATACATTTTGGCATAACTCAACAGCTTTTGCAATCAAATATTTTTCTTCAGTTACGAATATCAAAGAGAACATAATCCAGATTCTCTGTGTGATAGCCATCTTTATGTGGCTTATTACCTGTACTGTTTTTTTTTAAACACTTTATTTTTAGATACTATTGTTTATATAACGGTATATTTTTTTTCTTTTAAGCCTACGTACATTTTTACATGCATTATAAACTGTTTCATCTGAATCAGTCTTATTGCAAACTTATTGCTTTAAACTGTAGCCTTCTAAGCCTGAAACAGCTCTGTGGCTGCTGGCTCCACCCCCTTCAGCTTCCCAACATGGCAGTGATATGTTTTCCGCCAGGTCTGGGAGCCATCAAGTCTCAGAAATAGTGGGTCTACGCTTTTATCCAAGCAGCGTGTAGCCCAGAAACCTCTTTTTTTGTTTTGTACTATCAAAGGCTAAATCCACCATGCAGCTTAATGTGCCACTTGCAGAGGCCTCATTCCCGCCATACTGCAGATCAAGCACACACGCCAGGAACCCGCTAGTAACTCAAACCAGCAGCTGCTGCTCATTTGAGAGAGACAATTAGGAAGCTGTTTTTAGCTCCGTTTTAGAATCTTTTCTCAGGTTTTAGGTGGAGACTCTTGCCCTCTCGTTGGGTGCCATTTGTTGCTAGAGTTTTCCTGCCTTGCCCACAGTTAGGACAAATCTCTGTCACCTGCCAGTCCCACAGCCGCTCAGACCCAACCAAGTAAACACAGAGACTTATATTGCTTACAAACTGTATGGCCGTGGCAGGCTTCTTGCTAACTGTTCTTATATCTTAAAGTAACCCATTTCCATAAATCTATGCCTTGCCACGTGGCTGGTGGCTTACCGGCATCTTAACATGCTTCTTATCCTGGCAGCATCTGGCAGCCAGTCCTTCTGCCTTCCTGTCCTTTTATTTCTCCTCTCTGTTAGTCCCGCCTATCCTTCCTGCCTAGCCACAGCAGATCAGGTTTTATTTATTGATCAATCAGAACAACTTGACATACAGACCATCCCCCAGCACAGCCAAGTGCAGACCATCTCAAACACCTGCACTCAGGCCCATGGTCCTAATCATCCTCTATGCGGACCTGCTGGGTAACGCCACAAAGAACCCAAGAAGGGCTCCCACAGGACATACAGAACATCCCACAGCACACACACACTTTCAATTATTCTCCTTCTGTTAACCCAAGTTTTACTGATGATGAATCATAAGTATTTTCCTAAGCCTATCATTTTTTTTTGGAGTATCATTTTCAGTACCCAGATAATATGCCTTTAAAAAACAGTAGAAAACCCACCTATTATAGAACATTTAGCTTATTCATAAAAACATTTTATCTGGAACATGACTACTCTATTTTATCAGTAAAATTTGTTTTTGGTCACACATTTATTTGCAATTATTTTTATATAGTAGAAAGTTGTTTCTCCATGATGAATATCATTGAAGGATGGGGTGCATGTGTGTGTTGAGTGTGTGTGTGTGAGAGAGAGAGAGAGGGAGGGGGACAGAGAGAGAGAGAGGGAGAGAGAGACCATGTAGCCCATTGTATTGTGAAATTATAAATGCTAATTCAAATAAAAAAGATAACATTTCTTTTTCCAATGCTGATTTTTAAGTACACAAGGTCGTATTATAATATTATGATTATGATTCATGTTTCTAAATTTTTATATTGATAATTTTCACATGTCTGCCATTATTTGAATATATTTTACAATGAATTTATTCAGCGGATAGCTTAGCCATTTGTAGTTTACAAGAAACAGATTAAAGGCCTCTGACCTAAACAAAAGTACAAATGAGGTAGTCAGCAGATTAAACAAAGGGATAATGATTCTACTCCCTTTAAATCAACACCTTTTGTAAAAAAAAAAAAAAATGGGGGGAGCAATATTTCAAAAATCATCTTACATTTAGAAATTTGAGATTTTCTTAATTTGAACATAAGATTATTTGAGCAGTGATCCCATGAGAAGTGGTTTCTGCATTACCTGGGATTAATGGTCATACTTAATAACCCGAGTTCTCTGGACCAAGGCAGTAGTCATCTGAATTGTACTCACTGGTCAGTAGCTAGAGTAATGATGAATTTATGAAAGTGCCATTGCTGGTCTGATGATAACTGGGAACTCATGACCTCTCCTACTTGCTTCATTTTCTTGTTTGTTTACTTAATGCTGCTGATCAAGAGGATACTTGGAAGCTTTTCTTGTTTCTGTATTCATAATTATGAATTATCACTTCTAAGGATTTAATCATGCAAGCACACATTTTTGAACAAAGAAAGGAAAGAGAATATCCATATAATTGTATTGACTGGCTATGTGATGTAATGAATTCCTATCTATGTGGAGTCAAGACACATTTTCTGAGTTAGTGTTAGATCCTAATATAAATATAGGATTCTGTGTCCACCATATGCATATGTGCATGTGTGAGCTGGTTACACAACTGCTTTCAAAGATGCATGTGTGTATGAGGATGGTTTTGTAAGAAGCCAGATTGTAACACATAGTTTGGGAATAACAAAAATCCTTTAAATACCTTCCTAAGTTTTGTTTTAGAAGATGTGAATAAAAAAAGTTTTTTGTCATATCTAAACTCATACTTCTGATATTCAAGCTCTGAAACAAGCATTCATTACTATGACAACCACCTCATTTTGTTGATAGCCTCCTTTAAGATTTCACTTTAAGAATAGTCATTTTTCTTCCTTCCTCCCTCCCTCCCTCCCTTCCTTTCTTCCTTCCTTTCTCTCTCTCTTTCATCAATGTGTGTGTGTGTGTGTGTGTGTGTGTTTGTCTCAGTCTTACTCTATATGGGCTCACATTTGACAAGCCTAGAAGGTACAGATCAGAAGACAACTCATAGGATTCATTTCTCCACATGATTTGTCTTGATCAAATTCAAGTAGTCAGGCTTGAGAGCAAGCACCATTACACAATGAGCTGTGTTGCCTTTTACCCCTTATGCTTATTTCTTCCTTAAAGTCTATTAGAATTCTTTGGAATTTTGATTTGGAGAAATAATAAATATACCCAAATCAAGATTTAAATTAAAAGCAACAGCAACAACACATTTCTTTTGCCCTCAACCTATTATTTTGAGATACATTCAAATCTGAATATAAATTATAGCTCCAACACTTTTAAAGTGTTTTCCTTTGTTACTATGCATGAGAAAATTGATTTGGCTAAGTAGATATCTTTGGTTACTACAGAAAGGGGTAAAAAGTTCATGTCAATTTATAAAGAATAATGAATATCCCTCCTTAGTGAGGACATCATATATGCTAAAACATATAACACATATATGATAATACATAAATAACACATATATCACAACAGATATAACATTCAATGAACTTTAAATTTTTCTAAAACCACAGCAAAATCTAATCTAGGACACAGTAAGTACTACTTTTTTTTTATGTGAAAAAATCAAGGTCAAAATCATTTAATTATTTATTTTGACTTAGACCAGCTCCATTCTCTGATGTTTACATGTTGGATAAGCAAGTAAATTACTTTTCTGAGCCTCAATTTCTTATTATTAAAGATTCATAAGTTTCTGTGGAGTCAAGATCCTGTTTTCTAGCTTTGGGAGCAATTTTCAAAAATAAAAGTTGGTCTATTATTTCTGCCTTTCAAATAATTTTGGAAGCTATAATGCTCTGTAAATGTTCTTCTTCAGACTGATAGCATGGATTCAATTTTTTCCACATGAATCCTGTGGATCACAGTGTGGCTGTCTAAAAAGCCTGAAACTTTCTGTGTTCATTGATGTGAACGAAGATAAAATGCTACCAAACTAGTTTAAAAAAATTTAGCAATTTAGTGTTGATATTTTAAAAAGCCCCAACACTAGCTAGCTCAATATATTGATATACTAATAAAATTGGAATGGGCATGGCTTTAACACTGGAAGTGGTACTGGGATGGAAAGAGAGGAAAACTGGGCTGACTTTGGAGATGCGATTGTGATAACTGAATTAATATTAGAGAGAGGAGCAAACTAGACCATGTCGAAACCCAGAATTTTAACTTGAAACTATTTAGATGTTGGTGCCATTCACTCCATATCCAGAAACTTTTAAAGGAAGAATCACATGAATGATGTGAAAGTAATAGACTACCACAACACATCTTATTGCCGATATTTGTGCCTTAAAATCTGTATGGTATATTTTTTTCAGCAGAAACAATTTTAATGAATCCTACTGTACTGAATAAATAAATGATTTCTACTTTACCACAATCTTATTACTTCTTATGGCATTATTCTAGACAGTATTGGTGCCAAAAATATAGTAACCCTACATTTAAAGAGAAAACACAATAGAACAGAATTAGAATAGAATAAACAAAATGCCATAACAATTTTCACAGTCACTGGTGTATGGGTGCATATAGTGTACTTTCTTTAATTCTGTTCAATATTTATTCTAGATATACTACGTATTGTGTCCAGGCTCCAATTTCTTGGTAATTTTGAAATAAGTATATTGACAATTATTTTTAATTAAAAATTTCATTGGAGCTCACCACTTAGGCTAGAATGGTCTTCTAATGATCCACGGGTATTAACCTCTCTCCACCCCCAACAGCACTGGTATTACAAGCTTGCACTTACCCAGCTATATTTTTCTTTTCAAGTGTGGGAAACTTTGGTCCTTGCATTTGCAACTGAAGTGCTTTATCATCTGAGCCATCCACACAACTCAGACATGCATGATTTTCTTTTTATAAAATAAAAATACTGTATGTGTACTTTTCCCTCACCTTGTAAACCATCGTCTTCCTTCTTCCTGAAAAGCTTTGAACCATGGGAACTCTTGCACTGCATTGCCTGACAGGATTTACCTTCCTGCCTAAGATGAACAGGTCTCATAGCATTGTCCAAAAAGTTACATGAGAAAATATATACACAGCTCTCAGAAGAGTGACTGGAATACAACACTCATGAACATTCATTGTGATATTAAAAGGACCACATTCTACCACTGCTACTTTAAGAAAAATATGCTGCCGGGCGGCAGTGGCACATGCCTTTAATCCCAGCACTTGGCAGGCAGAGCCAGATTTCTGTGAGTTCGAGGCCAGCCAGGTCTACAGAGCGAGCTCCAGGACAGGCACCAAAACTACACAGAGAAACCCTGTCTTGAAAACAAAAAACAAAACAAAACAGAAAATGCTTTCACCTTTGTGTGATTAGCTATTTTTTTTTTTATTTTGTAATTTAATTTATTTTTACATACCAGCCACAGATTCCCTTGTACTCCTGCCGCACCCCCCCCCCCCGGCCGCCTTCCCCCCAGCCCACCCACCAATTCCCATCTCCTCCAGGGCAAAGACTTCCCTGAGGATTGAGTTCAACCTGGTAGATTCAGTCCAGGCAGGTCCAGTCCCCTCCTCCCAAGCTGAGCCAAGTGTTCCTATATAAGCCCCAGGTTTCAAACAGCCAACTCATGCACTGAGTACATGGCAATTCCCTTGGACAAGATTCTGATTCCAAGAAGAGTGTGTGAAATTGTTTATTTTTTATTTATTTATTTATTTTTTGTTCCAAATATACCTCAATGTTCAAGAAGAGTTGGAAATTGGGAGTGAATTTCTCATTCTCATTCTTGAACGTTAGGGAGATGTTATTGTTTACATCTTTAAACATGAAAACAAACAACTCAAGAAGTACAATTGTTTCGAAACTGAAAGGAAAAGCCTCCTGATCCCTAGTAAAGTAAATTCTGAGGTGCTACACGTGCAAACAATGACTGCATCGATCTTGGTTAATATTGCAACCTTATCTTTTAACTATGCTAATCATTTTCATCTGGAATGCTAATCTTTTAGAGGATTGGGTTTTCATATTTCTTAAATTAGGATGAAGACCGAAGAAAAATCAGATTTTTATTAAGCAAGAACTGAATTAGAAGGTGATTCTGACTTGCGTTACTTGAAGTTTATATGGAAAAGATCTGAAAGCAAAAATATCAATGGCAGAAACAAGTGGCTATTTATGGATATGTGTTACCCAGTGCTTTTAATGCTGCTACAATGCTATTTTTTTTTTTTTAATTCTCACACAATTCACATAGATTAAGTAATTTTTCCAGGATTGCACAGGTAGTCAAATAAACCATGCTTTATATATTAGTTCTCTCTGACTCCAAAGTTATTTTCTGTAATATCTAAAATAGATTTTGTATGCTTTTATATCATATTTTACCAGTAGATGTTAATTCTATCTTTGTTGCTGTTGATCTATTCATTCTTTCCTTTAGAAGATCAATTGATCGTGTTATTCCTTTGGCTACCTACAGAGTCCCTTCAGGAAATGACTCCTGTCCATCTCTGTTTATCTTCTTGGAAAATTTTAATTTGATAAATATGAATTGATGTGTGAAAAATTGTATTGCATAATTAAGAGGTTTACTCAAAGATGACATGTACATATGATAAAGAGATTCAGTCTTGCAGTCATCAAAATCACAGGCAAGAAAAAGCCTCAGAAACTACAGATGCACCGAGCAGAAGTGCATATTCTGTTCTTACATTTCCCCACTTATAATAGCAATTTTCCAAATATGGATGAGACATCTTTCCATTGCCTTCTTGTAACAATAGGCAAGTAAGAACACATGTATTATTTCTGCTTTAATGTGGTTTGTAGAAATGCCTGTCCCTCAAGAACTCAGCATGATATACAGATGGCCACTCCTAGTTAACGCTTGGGGAAGTTTTTTTTTTTTTTTTTTTTTTTTTTTTTTTTTTTTTTTTTTCCTGAAGTAGACTGTAGTATTTATTAACCAATAGAAATTTTATTTTGACAACATAACCATGCTGCATTCAATTACAAGTGTGATTAATAAGTGAGATTTCCTCCACGAGTATGTCATTCAATCTGACCAACAACACAGCACAGTGCTCCAGATGCACATGTGTGTGAGTGGACAGGTCAATTCTGGACAGGCTGCTGAAGTGGGGAAAGGCAGAGGATGTGACAGATTTCTAATCACATTGAATCTATAAACTTAATTTGGGTTTGCAATCACAATTCATTCAACATGAAGTTTTCTTCCTACCTGCTAAGAATCAGTAAATTACTTTAATGACCTTCAAGAAAATAGTTTTCTTCCTAAGATGCTTGTGAATATAGGTTGAAAAGTAAGTTAGTAGTAGAAGCAGAAAATAATGTCTAGGGGTTACTTAGAATTCATTGTCAAATTCTGTTAAACCTTTCCTATTTTTGTGGACTTCTAACCAACTATCGAGTTCTGAATTTACACAGAAATAGCTTCCTTTTCTTGTCATCTTACATACCCTAGAGACAAACATCAGCAGTGTAGCCTGGCTTCTGTCGAGTACTTGGATCCTTTGTGTTGCTGTGAGACATGAGGTGTGAACATTTCATACTCCAGAAGGAAAACATATAATTTAGTAGCCAAACCACTTATTGTTGAAAAGAGATTTTATCATTTGTCCAAACACATTATCACTATAATAAACATCTAACCTAGCTATTTTTGAGCCCTCTTGTTCAAGGACAAGACTTAATGGGAAAAAGAGGTGGGAGAAATCAGTAATAGGTCAAAGTGGGAAAGAAACAACAAGGAGAACATCTACCAGAATATTAAAACCAAGGAGAAAAGTGATGCACCAGTAATAAAGAGGGAGGGAGGAGGATCCAGCCAATTCTCAGAGCAGAAGCTTCGGGGCCATCGAACTGGCATCTAATTGCCAGGTATATTATCTGTCTATAGGACGATAAACAAATTAATTAATTTAACATCCTATAGCAACATGGGAAAGCATGAGAGAGAATATGTAAGTTGCAGTCACATTCTGGATGTGCATGTACATGTGTGCTTATGTGTGTACATCTCTCTCTATCGTGTGTGTGTGTGTGTGTGTGTGTGTGTGTGTGTGTGTGTGTGTATGTGTGTGCTTATTGGGGACAGCTGGCTCTGAAATCCATAGTTCATAATTCAAGATCATCTGCACAGAGTGATGCTGACCTCTGAGCCAGTCTCAAATGTGGATATAATGCTTTTTCAATCACATATTTGGAAGTGAGGCAGGAGAATAGGATGACCTCCTGATCAGCATCCACATGCACTCGAGCTGATTCTACTGATGTATTTATCTGAGCTCATGCCGTTGTGTGACATTTCATTCTTCATGGACTTCCAGGGAGATGATTTAAGGTTCACACATCAATCAGAGCATAATCATGCTCAAAAGCCAGTGGCCTTTCAGGGGATGAGACAAGCAACCATTGAGACCAGTTCAATCAAGGTGGCCCTTGAGTTCAGAGACCCCCACCTGAAATAAAGCTGCAGATTGCTTTTTAAACTCAACAAGCACTGATGAAGCAGCAGCACACGGGGCATGCTGACTGTACAGTATAAATACATCTGTCCCAGAGCAACCATAGATAACACTCGTTGATTTTTGTGAATAATTAATACTAAATAGTAGTAACAGTTGCTTTGCTGGAATATAATGGCAAAGGCCAATCCTATCTGTGTTAAGTTCAGAGCAAAATAGCTTAAAACTATTAGGCAACATGTTATAGTACGCAAACAAATGAGTTAGGGAAAGAGGGGGCAAATAAAGCTCACATTTTGATTTTTGCTTTAGTTGACTACATACAGAAATATTGAATGTCACTTTATTTCTAAGAACAACACTGAGAGAGGATGGTTCAAAATCCTTGACTGTGGTTGTTTTAATTCAGAGCCTCAGTAACTAGAGAATAAAGTGAACTGACTCCAAGGTTGTATTTCTTGTCCTCTAGGACTTGGTGAAAATGGAAAGAAGCTTAGCAGACATAAATGTTTCTTCAGATGAATATACAATTCGAGGGCCTATAGAGCTGTCCAAGTTAGTAAACCTGTGTTCAGATCCCAAATACCAGGGAAGAAAACAAGAGCAGCAGTGTCTGTAATCATAGCACTGGACTGGGTGATGAAGATGTGTTTCTGGTGCTTGGTCTTCAGGAAGTTTTTCTGAATCAAGCATAGTTAGAGACCCTGTCTCAAAAATATGATGGACAGTGGTAGAGGAAGGTGCCCAATGTAAACTTCCTGCCTCCACATTCACATACATGTTCCCATATATGCACACTCCCACATATGCATATTCATATACAAGGACATGTACATATTCTTATAACAAAAAAATAAAAATATATGTTGTTTTTTAAAAAAAACAAAATCTCGATCGTTCAATTTTACCAATAAAAATTCAGGAGCCAGATACTGGTGTGAAAGTCTACTCGCTCAGAGAGGCAGAGAAAGCACTTAGCTGACTTCCCTCCTCAGCCAATATCCCAGAAGCCTCCCCCTTCTCCTCTGCCCTCTCAAACAAGACTCCTCAAATGGAAAGTGTCCCCCCGCCCTTATACTTCCTGTGAGTCTTTCTATTCATCCCCCTGACTCCCTGTTACTCTCAGTGTTTTTTTAAAAATAATTATATATTCACTTCCTGTCTGCTGGTTGCTTGCTCTGCCTCTTGGCCTATGACAGGTTTTTCCAGTTAATAATGCAGTTTCTTGGTTCACAGTGTGATCAAACATCCTGCAATAAATATTAAAATGAATTTTGAAGCCAGAAAGTGATCTTAGCAGTTGGATGGGTGACTGAGGCATAGACTGAAGGGTATGAATTTTCTTCTAGGTCTTTGTGAGTGATTCTCATTCAGTCTTTCCTCACGCATGAAAATAGTAAAAAGAATCAATTATCTATTATGTTTTTATATTTGCATGGATATTTTATCTGTTCCAATAAAATAGCATTGTAAAGTACAATCTGTTCATCTGAGATTTCTAAGACTGGCCTAGAGGCCATATGCTTGTTTGTTTTTGTGGCACCTTTGAATTAATGATACATCTAGGGCTTAGTTACAATGTTTCATTAAGAAAACTCAGTTGATGGCTACAATAACTGAAATGTAATATATATCTTCCTTATGGGTCTCCATATAAACTCAGAGCCTATTTATGACCATTATTTTTATTTAAGGAGATAATTCATTAAAAATCCTTTAAAATGCCACTGGTGGCCAGGAACACCCACCCATCCCTGTTCCAGTTGCTTGCCAGCAAGGAAGACCGCTGTGGACAAGCTTCCCCATCAACACCCTCTCATTGGACTCTGCAGTCTGCAAGACCCCCACCCTACCCCAAATCCACACATCCCCCTGAGACCTCAGCAGCGTTGTGAGACACAGAATCTGCCAGCTCTGGTTGGACCTAGTGTGGCTTTCTGAGATAAAGAATCTGCCTGCTCTGATTGGACCAAGAGCAGCTCCCTAAGACACAGAATCTGCCAGCTCCAATTAGATCAAGAGCTACAATTGGACCAAGCACGTTCCCCTGAGACACAGACACAGCAAGCACAGATTGGACCAACAGCAACTCACTCAGACACAGGCACCTCTTGCATCTGTTGAAAGAAGAGATGGGTAGATGCCAGTGCAAAAATATATACAAAGGCAAAAAGATCAATATGGCACCACCAGAACCTAATGGTTCCACAACAATAAGAACTGAAAATCACAAAGTAGAAGAAGAAAAGCAAACTTTAAAATAACTTTATGAAGATGATAGAGGCCATTAAAGATGATATGAAAAGTTCTTCTAAAGAAATTGAGGAAAAGACAAACAAAAAATTGAAAGAAATCAAGAAGTTCCTTAAAGAAAACCAAGAAAACAAAAAAAATCAACTAAACAGGTGAAGGAAATAGTTCAAGATGTGAACATTGAAATAGAAGCAATGATGAAGACACAAACTGAGGTAATATTGGAAAGAGACAATCATAATACAAACAATAAGAGAGCATAGATGCCAGCCCATACTACTATACCCAGGAAAACATTCAGTCACTATAGACAGAGTAAACAAGATATTCCAAGACAAAACTGGATTTAAAAATACTCATGCACAAACCCACCCCTACAGAAAGCATTGTAAGAAAAACTGCAACCCAAGGAAGTTAGATGCACCCACAAAAACACAGGCAATAGATAACCCCACAGCAGCAAATCCCAAAGGAGGGAAACACATACATACTACCACCAAAAGATAACAGGAATAAACAATCACTGGTCATGAATATCCTTTAAAGTCAATGTACTCAATTCACTTATAAAAAGACACAGGATAACAGAATGGATAGGGAAATAGGATCCATCCTTCTGCTGCATACAAGAAACACACCTCGACTTCAAAGACAGACACTACTTCAAAGCAAAAGGCAGAGAAAAACTTTCTAATCAAATGGACTTAAGAAGCAAGCTGGTGAAGCTATCCTAATATCCTAAAATCATTTAAAAAAAAAAAAGATCAGGAAGGACATTACATATTCATCACAGGAAAAATCCAGATGAAGTCTCAATTCTGAACATTTATGCCCCAAATACAAGGGCACCTATATATGTAAAAGAAACATTACTAAAGCTTAAATCATATATCAAACTCCACACACTAGTAGTAGGAGACTTCAACACCCCACACTCACCAATGAACAGATCTGCCAGACAGAAACTTAACAGAGTGATAAGGGATCTAACAGATGTTATGACTCAAATGGAATTAATAGATATCTACAGAACATTCCACACTAACACAAAAGATTATACCCTCTTTTCAAAACCCCATGGAACCTTCTCTAAAATCGACCACATACTTGGTCACAAAGCAAATCTCAACAGATACAAAAGAATTGAAATATCCTCCTGTATGTTATTGGACTACCATGGTTTAAAATTAGATTTCAACAACAACAAAAATTACAGAAAGCCTACAATCTCCTGGAAACTGAACAATGTTCAACTGAATCACCAATGGGTCAAGGAAGAAATTAAAGACTTCTTAGAGATCAATGAAAACAAATATACTACATACCCAAACTTATGGGACACTATGAAAGCAGTTCTAAGAAAAAAAATCGTAGCACTAAATGTCCACATAAAGACATTGGAGAAATCTCACACTAGCAACTTAATAGTACATCTAAAAGCCATATAAGAAAAAAAGAAGCAAACTCACACAGGAGGAATAGATGCCAGGAAAAAATCAAATTGACGGCTGAAATCAATAAAATAGAAATAAAGAGAACAATACAAAGAATCAATGAAACAAAGATAGACAAGCACTTATCAAAACTTACCAAAAGGCAAAGAAAGAACATCCAAATTAACAAAATCAGAAATGAAAAGAGAGACATAACAACAGACAATGAGGAAATCAAGAGAGTCATTGTATTATCCTTCAAACACCTGTACTCCACAAAATAGGGAAATCTAAAAGAAATGTACAATTGGCTGGATAGGTAACACACATCAAAATTAAATCAAGACCAGATAAACAATGTTAATATATCTATAACTCCTAAGGAAATAGAAACACTCAGTAAAAGTCTCCCAATCAAAAAAAAAAAAGCTCAGGACCAGATAGTTTCAGCACAGAATTCTACCAGAATTTCAAAGAAAATCAAAGAAGATATCAATACTCAATACTCTTGAAACTATTCCACAAAATCAAAACAGAAGGATCACTGCCAACCTCTTTTTATAAAGTTATAGTTACCCTAATATCCAAAGCACACAATGATGAAACAAAGAAAGACAATTACAGACCAGTCTCCCTCATGAACATTGATGCAAAAATACTCAATAATATATGTAGTGGGTAGCCATTCCAACTTGGTTCTGGAAGTTCCAACCCCCATTGAGACTCTGGCAACTGTCACGCCTACGAGGCAGGGCGGGGGGAGGCGCCTGGGGACCCGAGAGCTGGATGGGCCAGTGCTCGCTCTGGGCGCTCTCTCGTGCTGGGACGCTGACCAGTGCAGATTGACTGTGTAGAGCTCCGGAGAACACCGTTGGACTGCATTACACCTTCCCCAGACCCTGCGACCTACCCATTGCTTAATTTGTGAGTTTCGCCATTAAATAAATATCCTTTTAACTACGTGGAGTGGCCAAAATAATTTCTCCAATATCTGGCGCCCAACGTGGGGCAAACTCCAAAGGCCCAGGCGATACATAGGTTAGATGGGCAGGGATGGGCAGGTAATCTTCAAACACTTCATAGACCTGGAGAATATGGCATTTAAATAACTTAGAATTCTGTTGACGTGAGACACAATTGCTCCTGGCTGCACCAATTGATCCCGAGAGAATGTTGGGCTTCTAAGACATTTCCATTTGGAAGTTTGTCTTTTGGCACAAAATGGCCTACTGGGCAAAGAACTGCCCTTGCCTTGATGGCTGACAGTACAAATGCAATGCTCTCCTTTCTGGACAAGCGGGACACAAGGAAAGTGACCACTGTACTCTGCCAAGACAGGGTAAGATGGTCTTTCAGAAATCCTGCTTCTGAAAATGGTCTGTCAGATACTCTAGGCCTGTAGCCAATTTGAATGCACCAACAATGCTGAGAAACATTAGGTGACTGTCCAGGCTGCCAGCTGTCTTGGTCTACTCTTGCAAGATTCCCGAAAGTTGCTTGCATCCGTCTTCCATTTCTCAGGTACCGTTATATTCCTTCTCAGGTCTTTGATGGGATTGAAGACTAGCAGTTATAGTTACAACTTAGTATATATAATATCTTAGATAGAACTTATTAAGTATTAGGTTCAGGTTCTTTAGGATAGGACACCTTTGAATGATCTTTATAATATGCTGTTTACCTATGCTCTATACTTCTCTGGATTTTAGTATGTGTTTCTTGCTTGATATTGTTTGCATTGGTTGTAGTTACATCTTATCTAGGTCATTATCTCTCATTATTTCTGGACAATATTTGATAACCATTCCTTTGTATATAGTCTTGTATTAGTTTAGAACCTTCTTATTTAGACAAAAAGGGGAGATGTAGTGGGTAGCCATTCCAACTTGGTTCTGGAAGTTCCAACCCCATTGAGACTCTGGCAACTGTCACGCCTACGAGGCGGGGCGGGGGAGGCGCCTGGGACCCGAGAGCTGGATGGGCCAGCGCTCGCTCTGGGCGCTCTCTCGTGCCGGGACGCTGACCAGTGCAGATTGACTGTGTAGAGCTCCGGAGAACACCGTTGGACTGCATTACACCTTCCCCAGACCCTGCGACCTACCCATTACTTAATTTGTGAGTTTCGCCATTAAATAAATATCCTTTTAACTACGTGGAGTGGCCAAAATAATTTCTCCAATAAATATACTGGCAAACCGAAACCAAGAACACATCCAAAAAATCATCTACCATGATTTAGTAGGCTTTATCCCAGAGATGCATGGATGGCTCAACAAACAAAAATTTGTCATTGTAATACACCATGAAAACAAACTGAAAGAAAAAAAAAGCCACATGATTATCTCATTAGATGCTGAAAAACTCTTTGACAAAATCCAACATCCCTCAACGATAAAGGTCTTGGAGAGTTCAGGAATATAAGGAACAATCCTAAACATAATAAAGGCAATTTACAGCAAGTCAACAGCCAACATCAAATAAATGGAGAGAAACTCGCCGGGCGGTGGTGGCGCACGCCTTTAATCCAGCACTCGGAGCAGAGGCAGGCGGATCTCTGTGAGTTCGAGGCCAGCCTGGGCTACCAAGTGAGTTCCAGGAAAGGCGCAAAGCTACACAGAGAAACCCTGTCTCGAAAAAACCAAAAAAAAAAAAAAAAAAAAAAAAAAAAAAAAAAAAAAAAAAAATAGAGAGAAACTCAAAGTGATTCCCCTAAAATCAGGAACAAGACAAGGCTGTCCACTCTCCCCATATCTATTCCGTATAGTACTCAAAGTCCTAGCTACAGCAATAAGACAACAAAAAGAAATCAAGGGGATACAAATTAAAAAGGGAGAAGTCAAACTTTCACTATTTGCAAATGATATGATAGTATAAATAAGTTACCCCAAAAATTTGACCAGTGAACTCCTACAGTTGATAAACACCTTCAGTAACATTGCAGGATATAAGATTAACTAAAAAAAAAATCAATATCTGTCCTATATACAAATGATAAATGGCCTGAGAAAGAAATCAAAGAAACATCACCCTTTACGATGGAAACAAAAAGTATAAATTACCTTGGGGTAATCCTAACTAAGCAAGTGAAAGACCTATATGACAAGATCTTTAAGTCTCTGAAGAAAAAATTGAAGATATCAGAAAATGGAAAGGTCTCCCATGCTCATAGATAGGTAGAATTAACATAGGAAAAACAACAATCTTACCAATCCCCTTCAAAATCCCAACACAGTTCTTCACAGACCTTGAAAGAACAATACTCAATTTCATATGGAAAATCAAAAAACCCAGGATAGCTAAAACAATCCTGTACAATAAAGCAACCTCTGCAGGAATCACCATCCCTGACTTCAAGCTCTACTATAGAGCTATGGTAATAACAACAGCTTCATATTGGATAAAAACTGGCATGTGGACCAATGGAATTGAATTTAAGATCATGACATTAATCCACACACCTATGACCACACGATTTTTGACAAAGAAGCCAAAATTGTACAATGGAAAAAAGAAAGCATCTTCAACAAATAGTGCTGGCATAACTGGATATCAACACGTAGAAGGTTGCAAATATCCATATTTGATTCCATACACAAAACTCAAGTCCAAGTGGATCAAAGACCTCAATATAAATCCAGTTATATTGAACCTGATAGTAGAGAAAATTGGAAGTAATCTTGAACACTTTGGTACAGGAGACTACTTCCTAAATATAAGTCCTGTAGCACTGACACTAAGAGCAACAACTAATAAATGGGACCTCCTGAAACTGAGGAGCTTCTGTAGGGCAAAAGACAAGGTAAATAAGACAAAACGACAGCCTACAGAATGGGAAAAGATCTCCAACCCCGCATCTGACAGAAGGCTGATTTCCAAAATATATAAAAGAATTCAAGAAACTAGACATCAAAACACTGAATAATCCATTGAAAAAATGGGCTTCAGAGCTAAAAAGAGAATTCTCAACAGAAGAATCTCAAATAGCTGAAAGACATTTAAGGAATTGCTCAACATCCTTAGTCATCAGGGAAATGCAAATCAAAATGACTGTGAGATACCATCTTACACCTGTCAGAGTGGCTAAGATCAAAAACACTGGTAACTGCCTATGTAGAGGAAGGAGAACACTCATGTACTTTGGTGGGAATGCAAACTTTTACAGCCACTTTGGAAATCAGTATGGTGATTTCTCAGATATTTGGGAATCAATCTTCTTCAAGACCTAACTATACCACTCTTGGGAATATACCTAAGAATGCTCAATCATACACAAGGACACATGCTCAACTATGTTCATATCAGGATTATTCATAAGAGCCAGAACCTGGAAAGAATGTAGATGCCCCTGAACCAAAGAATGGATGTATAAAATCTGGTACATATACACAATGAATTACTACTCAGCAGGAAAAAACAATGACATAATGAAATTTGTAGGCAAGTGGATAGAACTAGAAAATACCATCCTGAGTTAGGTAACCCAGACTCAGAAGGAAGAACATGGTATGTACTCCCGCCTAAGTGGGTACTAGATGTAAACAAAGGATAAGCAGGCTATAATTCACAGCTCCAGAGAAGCTAACTAACAAGGAGAACCCTAAGAGTGACACATGGTTTGCCCTTGGAAAGGGAAATCTCCACAAGTAAACTGAGGATCAGCAGGGGGCAATAGAGGGTAGGAGATGGGAGATAAGAATATAAGTAAATGGGATGGTCAAGCTGGAACAGGGATGGAGTGGGAGAGCAATGAAAGAGTTACTATGATAGAGGGAGACATCATGGGGTGAGGAAGAAACTGGGTGCTAGGGTAGTTCCCAGGAATCTACAAGGATGACCCCAGCTTAGAATACTAGTAATAGTGGAGAGGGTACCTGAACTGGCTAACTCCATTAATCAGATCAGTGAATATCCTAACTGTCATCATAGTGCCTTCAGCTAGTAACTGATGGAAGCAGATGCAGAGATCCACAGCCAAGCACCAGGCCAAGATCTAGGAGTCCAGTTGAAGAGAGAGAACAGAGATTCTATGAGCAAGGGACATCAGAATCGTGATGGGGAGACCTACAGAGACAACCAAACCAAAACTAGTGGGATCTCATGGACATTAGACCAACAGCTGTGGAGCCTACATGGGAGTGGACTAGGCCCTCTGCATAAGGAAGGCACTTGTGTAGTTTGAACTGCTTAAACGCTCCCTGGCAGTAGGATCAGGATCCATCCCTGGTGCATGAGCTGGCTTTTTGGAGCCCACTGCCTATGGTGGGACACTTTGCACAGCCTTGATGCAGGGAAAGCAGCTTGGACTAGCCTCTACTGAATGTACCAGGCTCTTCTGATTCCCCATTGGAGGCCATACCTTGTTGGAGAATGAAATGGGTGTGGGTTAGGTGGGGGAAAGCTGGAGGGGTGAGAGGAGGGAAGAAAGGGGCATCTGTGGTTACAATGTAAAATGAATTTTAAAAAATTATTAATAAAAATAAATACACAGATGCCAGTGATTTAAAATGTCTAAATAATTTTCACTTATATTTGCCTCATAAATACTTTAATATTTTAAATATTGTATTGTTAGAATAGAACAATGTAAGGTTTTTAAAAGTATCCCATTTCTTCCCAGACAGGCAATTAAAATATAAATTCTAGGAGGATTTGGCCTGCCAATAAAAGAGAAAAAATATCATTGAGTAGAAATGCCAGTAGAAGTAAGGGTGCCTCTAAATGTGAAGTTCCCTCTCCAAACCAAACTCAAAGCCAATTGAACTAAGTGATTTCTGGTGACTTAATTATAGATGGCCAGAAAATTTCAGAGTAAGCTTTTGCTAGGAAAAGAACACCTACTGATATCATATGTCTATCATCTAACAGCTTTGTAGCCTGGAACTAGGTATTTAATGTGTCCATTCTTTCATTTTTCTACACTTTAAAGATGGAGTAATAACTAAAATATCTCTTACAGAAATATCTTGAAAGTGCTGTTTCAAGTTGCTGCATAATGGTGTTTATAGACAGGAATTCACCTTAAAGTAGCTTTGTTATCCCTTCAACTGTATAGCAACAGCAAGAAAAATAGAAATATAAGTCACAATTTTTGGACATCAAAATTCACCGTGAGTCTCAAAATGGTTTGCATTATATGGTGAAGATGATGTTGATTATACTAAGATGATAGTGATGATTATGATGATGCAGATGAGATGCTGATGACCTGACCATGGTGATGATGTTATTTATGACCAGGTCAGTATCTGTAATAGGACAGAATATCAAACACGTTGTAAACAGTGGGAACATAGTGACCTCTTAATGTCTCTAAAGCTTTGCATAAAGGCAGAGATCTAAATTTTGGAGTCATGTAGGCTTAAGCTTTATTATACTTTTTGTTAAATTTAAGAATAAACTTATCAATAAAGATACTTACTATATATCAAATGAGGAATAAACTTTTATTTTTCAATAGTTAGAAAAGAGTCATAACTTTTTAATTATAATTATTCAATCATTATAAGTACATCATATTGATTACCTTAATTATGGGATTTGCTGCAACTTTTCAATACTTGGGTGTTTTGTATTTTTCCAGTTCTTCTCTTTATCACAAGAATAATAAATGCCAATACTTGAAAGGGGTAGTGCCATATGAACACAAGTTAGGACAATGACTAAATCAAAATCTTGGTTTAAGACTTTGTAAATTGGTGTATTTTATGTTAGCACAGTAAATCTCCTGCCTTTCATAAGGTGGAATAATCTCATAACAAAGGAAATTTAAATTGGTTGTGGTGATACAAACCTGTAATACTAGTACTCAGGAAGCTGAGTCAGGAGAACCATGAGTTCAAGGCCAGTCTGGAATATATACAAGACCCTGTCCATCTTACAGGGTTTATTTAGGGGCTGGAAAGTTGAGTCCATGGTTAGCAGCACTGGCTTTTCTTCTAGAGGTTCCAGATTAGGATCCAAGTACTTGCAACCATCTGTAACTCCAGTCACATGGATCTGACCTCTTCTTATGGCCTCAATGGGTACTTCATGTATTTGTTATACAAATATACCTTCAGGCAAAACACCTATACATATAAAAATAATCGTATTTTAAGGTATTTATTAGACTAGAAGTTTAGAGATTTAAGAGTACACTTCCTACAACAAGACATCTGTGCTGGGAGTTTTGAATTGCTGCAGGATATCTCATGGTATGAGACAAAAAGTGTGTGCATGTGTGTGTGTGTGTGTGTGTGTGTGTGTGTGTGTGTGTGTCCTCTTACCTCACTTCTTTATAAATCATTGAGACCAATTCTTAGAGGCTCACCGACATGAATTTATATACTCCTAAAGGCTTTACTTCTGAACATCATAACTCAGTTGAATTTTCACCCTGTTATTATCTTAAAACGAGGATTAAAGTACAATACGTGACCTTTTGTGATATCTTGTTTTTAGACAAGCTCTCATATACTCCAGGCTAACTTCAATCTGCTTGATAGCTGAGACTGAACTTGAACTCCTGATCTCCCTGCTGCTACCTACTGAGTGCGGGAATCACAGGCATAAGCCACAGTGTCCAACTTCACACATGAAACTTTAGATATTACACTAAAGCAATCCCTAAGCCACAGGAGAAAAATGGAATTTTAGAAATGTATTTATATAGCGAGATGGGTTTCATAGAATAAATTCAGGTTAGAGATTGAGTGTAAGATTTTACTAAACGTGGTAGTGCATGCATGCCTTTAATATCAGTACTCGGGAGGCAGAGCCAGGCAGAGTTCAAAGATAGCCTTGTTTACTTAGTGAGTTTTGGGCCAGTCAGAGGTATATAGAAAGACCCAGTTTGAAAAACAAAGTGTGAGATTTATAAAAATATAGACCCTCTCTAAAGCATGAAATTTGTATCAAACTGTGTCTACACAGAGAAAACGTGCTTTCAAACCAACCCAGAGAAGAGAAGACTTTTCCAAGCATGATAAGAAAGCAAGATGCTGAAAAAGAATAGCAAATAAATGGAAGAACTGCCAGCAATGATGTCCCTAAAGACAGGAAAAGAAAGTGAACAAGAAGATGAGGCCAGTGCTGTGGTACAGTGGGTAAAGACACATGACACCAAATCTTATGATCTGAGTTCAAACTCAGAATCCACATAAGTAGAAAGGAAGAACTGGCTCCAAAAGTTGTCCTCTGACCTCCACATCTGTGCTGTAGCATTCCCATGCATGCATGCACACATAGGCACAGACACACAGACATGCAGACACACACACACACACATATACTAAAATATAATTTAAAAACTGTTAAGAATGAGTTACTGACCCAGAGGCTGGGTCAAGATTGTAAGATGCTGAACCAAGATTTACCCATTGAGTTGGTAAACAAAAAGCTTTGAGATGAAGAAATGACAATAAGGAAGAGTTATGGCTTCCTAAACAAGAGCTGAACAATGGTTACAGCTATAGACATGCTAATGTTGACAGGAGGAAAGCACATTAGAACTGAACTCTACACAAAGAACTATAGGAAACTAAGGAATGCTGAGAGCAGAGAAATATTCTTCCTTCCAGATCACACCAACTGGTTATACAATATCAAATACTCAGCCCTGAAAAAAATATACATGCAAGTAATATTATACAGACTGGTGAATTTGTGCTTATGTGTTTAGGAGTGTGTGTGTGTGTGTGTGTGTGTGTGTGTGTGTGTGTGTGTGTGTGTGTTTATGTAATAACAATCAATGAGAGACTATAAATTTAAAGGATAGCAGGTAGAGGTATATGGGAGGATTTGGAAGGAAGATGGAAATCGTGAAATTACGTAATTATAATCTCAAATAGTAAAATAACTTTTAAAAAGGTTAAAATGCTTACAAGAGAGAATGCAAAGTAACTTAGTGTAGACATTATATATAGATATCTGAAGAAGTATCTTTAAGTAAAGACAAAAATGTGGTAGATGGTAACTAGAAGATGTAAAATACTGAGAAATATGATTAATTTGTCTATTGTTATAATGTGTTAATTTATTTGAAGGAAGATATATTGATAATGCTAATTTATATGGTTTTTCTTTTAATAGTTTTCTTTTAAAACAAAGTATTTTTTCTTGGTCAACAATAATGCCTTCCAGAAATATAACACACAGTAAAACCAAAAAAAAAAAAAATGTTTCTGAATATGTTCATATTCCTAGCATGTTACACAATGAGATTCAAATATGGTTGATGAGAATGTGAAAGAAGACCTTGGTTATGAAGGTTATTAATTTGCAATGATATTATTTGTGTCATAGATAGATGCTAGATAGGTATAAAGACAGATTAAATAGATACATAGAATAATGAAGGAGGGGCCTTTTAGAGACTTAATAAAGATGGACTTTATTATAATTGGGTAGAAACTTGCACACTGTTTATTTTCATTGTGTCAAGTTTACTAGGGCATTAACACTGTGGTAAACTTATTACAGTGGTATTTTCTTACTGAGAATTGAAGTTGTTGAAAATATGTCTGAGATGAGAGCCATTGTCAATTGTCACTCCTGCCTTCACTGTTGGTATTGATTCTCTCCAGAAGACATGAGGAGAGAACAGCCTGGGGCAAAGTGACTCTTGAGCCTAAACTCCCTCTGCAATCTAGCTTCTCCAAGGTCTTATTGAAAACTGATGATGGTTGGACGAACAGGGAGACAAACTCAGGGACAATCAGCAAAGCTCTCTTCTCCAAGACCAGATTTGGATTTCCAGGACTATTGAAACCCATTTCAGAAATTGACCCCCATTAGAAGTCTTTCTGTTTGTTGCTTTAATTTGTAGACAACCATACCTGAAATAAGCTCAACCTGCCAGGTAGTGAACTTGAAATCCTGCTCTTCTATTATGAAGGTCATTGCTGAGGGACATGCATTAAGGTGGTTGTTAAATGGCAGAGTTTTCAAGGACTTTCCATGAACTCCAGCTGTAATTCCAGACTGGTATTTCAGTAAGTCAGAACAACTTAAAATGGTCTATTTCCCCCATTCTCTCTGGCAATTTGCTATAAGTGCTGATTATTTTGTCAAGACTTTTGAGCTCAGAGCACTGACTATAATATCTTCAGCCTTTGATGGACTATGGCTAGAGGAGTAAGCATTGGGAATGAAATGCCTGGCTTATTTCAGGGAAGAGTTAACAGTAAAGCAGTGTTTATTCAGCTTTAGTGGACACAGAGTGAATGCTAATAAGTAATAACTGAGAGTCTTTAGTTTCATGTGATGTGTTGAGTCTGGATAATCTCCACATTGTATGGATCACAATAGCAAGCCATATGATTCCATTTTAGGTAAAAGAGAATTCTAAAAATGAAAGGACCTCTGCATTGTCTTCAGAACTGAGTAGCAGCCACATATAAAACACAAATTTCCCAGTATTTATGCTTTGGGGATTAGAAATAGTGTTAGCTTTTAACTAAGGGGATGTTTACTTGATATAGCACATATAAAGACTGTCCATCCCATAGCATGACACACTTGAATTCTTGATTATTTAGAATTTCTTTTTAACATCTCTATAAAATATTTTGTTGGATTAAAGACACACAAAAAATGGTGAAAACTTATCGGTAACTATTTTTAAATATCTATGAGACATTTAAATTTATTTCAAAGTTATTTCTCAAACTTAGTAAAATTTTAATTACTAAATTTATATGAGATACCACATGTGTTTTGCATTATAAACATATAATATTGGAGGCATAAAAATTAACTTTATTAATTATTCTAAAGCTCAATATTATATATTTAATATCATTCCAAGTATATAGTCACAAAAGGGGAAAATACAAAAATTATAATCCGAAAAGAATATAATCCATATTTTACTAAAGATCTAAGAGACCAAGATTTATTGGTGAATTAATGAAGACCTAACTGTATTCTTCATTGGACTGAGAAGCAATATGTTTCTTCTTATTCAATTTATATTTCCTGGTTCATTATTATTGGCCTTCAACTAACTTAGTATAATAATATAAACACAGATTATTAATAAGATTCTGATGCTGTGGGATGTTCTGTATGTCAATTGTGTTGCTGTGATTGGTTAATAAATAAAACACCGACTGGCCAGTAGCCAGGCAGGAAATATAGGTGGGACAAGCAGAGAAGAGAATTCTGAGAAGTGGAAGGCTGAGGCAGAGAGAGCTACCAGCCACCACCTTGAGAAGATGTTAAGATATTGGTAAGTCATGAGCCACATGACAACGTATAGATTAATAGAAATGGGTTGGTTTAAGAAAAAAAAAAAAAAAAAAACAGTTAGCAAGAAGCCTGCCATGGCCATACAGTTTATAATAATATAAGTCTCTATGTATTTACTTAGTTGGGTCTGAGCAGCTGCAGGACTTGCCGATGAGAGAGATTTGTCCTGACCTTGAGCCAGGCAGGATCAGGAAAACTCTAGCTACACTCTGAATCTGCTTAAATCTGTCTTTCAAAATATTTATTTATTTTTGTTTAATTTTTATGAGTGTTTGCCTACATGTATGAATATATACCTCTTACACACCTGATGCCCACTGAAGGTAGAAGAGGGCATTGTATCATCTGGAACTCCAGTTCCAGATGGCTTTCAGCTGCCATGTGGGTGAAACCTCTACTGCTTTAAGATTGTGCATTTAAATAACAGACCTTATGGGGGAAAATGAAGCTGGGTATAACTCAAAATTTATTTAAGTCTATGATCACTGCAGTTAATCAGAGCAACAGTAATCATAATAAAATTACTAAAGAGCATCTTTGGTTTCTACAACAAACACTCTTGTAAGTGTAAAATTTCATGCTCTGTTGGGAATGTGATGGCCGCTTCATAGAATAGACTGGCGTAACATCTGATGCTGTGGAGGATGAAGAAAGAGAACTCAGTGTGCCCCTCCTTCTCTCAGCAGACAGTCAGACTAAGTGGACAAGAAGCAGGAGGAAACAACAGATATCTCAAACTACCATATGTCTCCATAGATGGATTGGTTAGCTGTCCTTCTGTTGTCTGTGAAATATGAGCATGCTACAGAAAGTCACACAAATCTATACTACTTTTTTCTTACATCATCATTATTTCTTAGTTATCAAACACAAATATTCTACTTTATATTTCAAAGACATGTTTTACCAGAACAGATGGTATGTAGGAACTCGGAGACGATGTAGTAGGGAAAAGGAATTATGAACTAAGCAAGAAAAGAGTTTGAGTAAATAACAGACTAATCTCATATATCGATCTCATATATATCATATACCAACTCTAAATGATGGTGTTGTCATTTTATATTATGAGAAAATCTTTACAATATATTTGGTAGTTAGCTGAGTGAACTGATAAAGAAAAACAAGTTTCTGTTGGACTTAACTACAGAGAATTGCAAACAAAAACAAAAACAAAACAAACAAAAACATTTTACCCCCACAGAACCTGCCTTAAGTGTAAAATCTAACTCAACTTGCCATGTATCAAAAGTACCCTCTTTTTAACTGTAAAATGTCATGCATCCTCTTGTGCTGCTCTGCTTCATGACTCCTCACCATCAATCCATCCTAAGGCCTGTAAGTTCTCATTTCCAAGACATGTCTACTCTCCTCAGCCTTCACATCGGTTCAGGTCAGCTGCAGATCTTTCATGTTTGCTATAAATCATATGTCATACACCATGTCCATGTGTCAACTAGAACACACTTTCAAATTGACATTCTGACCATGCCTTATTCTTCATAAATTCTTTCCATGGTCATCAATAGTGCTTAAAACAAACAAACAAAGATACCATAAAAAGCAAAGTTCAACCCAAACTCCTTAATGTAGCTTTCAATTTTGACTCCTAAGATCATTTCTTATATAAGTCTGTGATGCAAATAGATAGTACTCTTTTTCCATTTACTTCCCAGTGCCACTGTGACTATAGTTTTGATTGGCTCCCAAGCCTACTGGATATTTCTACTTACTGGTCCATGGAATTTGAACACTCACACCTAGCTCCTCAAGATGGCCTTCCCTTTCATCTTCCAAGACCTTTTCTCAGTATGATTAATTTTATATTCTGTAAACAGTAGATATTCTCTGAACCACACTATGCTCCCATCGCCATCTCTATCACTAGATTTGCTTCTTAGCACTGTTCTGATTTCCTTTCTTTACTATTATAGCTCTAGGACAGAGAACAATTCCTAGCAATAACACTGCTTAAACATATTTTTTAAAAAAGGGATGGTTTCTGATATGAAAATTAGGGAATACTGTTTAGTTTGTAGGACTTCTAAGAGGAATTTTATCACCTTATTGCTGTTGTTTTTCTCAATGGTTTCCCTTCTTCTGATCTATACATTCATAATTTTAGGTTGTGTGTTAGCTTTGTCAGATTATCATACATATTTTCAGAAAATCAGACAGCTGTGTTTCATGCTACCTCATTCTAGAAGCTGGGATTCTAAGCAAAAGACATCACTAAGACCATGGAGGCATTCCTTCTGGAAGCTCTGGAGAAAGACACTCCCTCTCCTCTTCCTAGCCTCTGCTGTTTTAGGAACTGTAGGGTTTTGTGGTTTGTGGTCACGTAACTCTAGCTCATATATCTGTTTCCCCATGTCTTTTGATTTATTTTCTTTTCTTATGAAGATAGTAAATCTATTATGGTTATTTGATTTTGTTATGCTCATCTTAAGTAGACAACCACAGTGGTGCTATTTCTAAACAGTGGCACTCTCCAAGGGTAGGTGTACACAAACTTTTGGGAAACACTCTTCAAAGAAGAACAGGGTATTTCCTAAGATACTCTAATCCTCTTGATGCATGACCATGTTTTTCTACTCATCCTTGCATGCTTCCTGTGAGCCACAGAGCAATGTACTTGATTTAATGAGTTATATAGTTTTGTAGAAATTTCAATTGTTAGATGCAGAAGACAAGAAGTGCATCCGTGCAAAGTATTGGATACAAATTTCCCTATTTCACAACATCCCAAAATAGTACCAAATGCCAGTGAAGCAAATGTGCAAATACAACACCGTGTAGTCAACAATCCAGTTGCACACCATAATAAAAAGAGGCTAGGATAAATAAAAAAATAATTAAGTAACAATTAAATCTCATTAAAGATCTTGGAGAAAGAAATTAAAGTTGAAACTGAATACCACTATTGATAAGAATGTAAGCAAGTTATATATTTTAATTGCTTCCTGAGCATTTAAAAAAGTAATTAGAACATAGATACTGGATTTACAGCTGGTAAGAGTAGCCATTATATTATCCTACTAACAGAATTCATTTGTATTAAATATACCAGTTTCTTTGTTCATTTATGCCATGCACCCCCCAAAAAAAACCTCAGAACATCCTAAAGAGGAGAATGAATAACTGAAGTATAGTGTATTTAAAGAATGCGGTAAAAAAGATCAACAGGAGAAAGGGCTGACTAACACGGATAGACTGCACAAGGAAACAGAACAGCATGTAGTATATATGTATAAATAATAATAGTGTTTTCTTCATATACCTCATGAATCAATAAAGAAAATGTTAATAAATACTGAAGTACAAGAAAGCTGCAAATTAAAAACATAAGATAATTAGGTAAATATGTTAACCTCCAAGATTTTTTTAAATGCTCCAAGTTTAACTTACAAAGAAATTAGTAAAGTTGACATTGTAATACTTATATTACAAGAGTGAATTAGAGTAAAAAAAAAATCCACCTGGGATAGACATTCACTAGCTAATTAACCAGGGGAGAGAACAGAAGCAAAGGTAGAAACGAAAGAACATAAGACCAGGCCATTTTGGGAAAGCCAGAACTGAGACAGGTTCAAATGGGAAATCATTAAGACATCAAAGTGGAGCAAACCCATTAATGACACTCTTCTTAGAATGTAAGAATGTAGGAATTCTTGCTCCATGCTTTCAATCTTATCTACAAACTTCTCACCCAACGAAACATAGTAGAATCTTTTTGCTTGTTTCATTGGTTTTTTTTGTTTGTTTTTTGCTTTTGTTTTTTACTTCCAACCAAATTTTCCCCTCCCTCTTTTCCTCCCAATTCCTGCCCTCTCCATTCCTGTACTCCTTCTCTCCATCCACTCCCTCCACTGTTTTTGTTTTGTTTTGTTTTGTTTTGTTTTTTTAGATAAGGTCAACCTCCATGGATCAGACAGCCAAGATATATCAAGTTACAGTGAGACAATGTACCTTTTCCTCTATTAAGGCTTGATGATGCAACCCAGTAGGAGGAATGGGTCCCCAAATCAGGCAACACAGCCCCCACTCTCACTGTGAGGAGTCTCATATGAAGACCAAGTTACACAACTGTAACATATATGCAGAGTGTCTATGTCAGTTCCATGCAGGCTGCCTGGTTGTCAGTTCAGTCTCTGTGAGCCCCTATGAGCCCTGGTTAGTTGATTCTGTGGGTTTCCTTGTGGTGCCCTTGACCCCTCTGGCTCCTACAATCTCCTCCCTTCTTCCATAGCATTCTCCAAGCTCTGCCTAATATTCGGCTGTGGGTCTCTGCATCTGTTTCCATCAATTGCTGGTTAAAGCCTCTCTGATGACACTTGAGGTAGGCATCAATCTTCTCTGGGTCTGTGGGTTGTAGCATGTTTTTCATTTGCTTCAGAGCTAATATCCACTTATGAGTGAGTACATACCATGTTAGTATCTCTGGGTCTGGGTTATCTCACATTGGATGATCTTTTCTAGTTCCATCCATTTGCCTGAAAATTTCCTGATGTCATTGTTTTTAATAGCTGAGTAATACTACATTGTGTAAATGTACTGTATTTTCTTTATCCATTTTTGGTTGAAGAATATCAGGGTTGTTTCCAGTTTCTGACTATTACAAATAAAGCTGCTATGAACATAGTTGTGCAAGCATCCTTGTGGTGTGGTGGAGCATCCTTTGGGTATATACCCAAGAGTGGTATAACTGAATCTTGAGGTAGAATGACTCCCAATTTTCAGAGAAAGTTCCATATTGATTTCCAAAGTGGATGTATAAGTTTGCACTCCCACCGTCAGTGGAGAAGTGTCTCCCCTACTCCACATCCTCTCCAGCATGAACTGTTTCTTGTGTTTTGTATCTTTGCTATTCTGACAGGTGTAAGACAGAATCTCAGAGTTATTTTGATTTGCATTTCTTTGTAACTAAGGATATTGAACATTTTTTAAGTGATTCTTAGTCATTTGAATTTCCTCTGTTGAGAATCCTTTGTTTAGATCTGTACCCCATTTTTAATTGTATTATTGGTCTTTGATGTTTAGTTTCTTGTGTTTGTTTGTTTGTTTTTTTACTTATTTTAGATATTAACCCTCAGTCAGATGTGGGTTTGGTGAAGATCTTTTGCCTTACAAAAGCTTTTCATTTTCACAAGATCCCATTTGCTAATTGTCGATCTAGGTGTCATCCCAAATGTCCATCTGTGTTCCATTCAGGAAGTTGTCTCCTGTGCCTTTGAGATAGAGTCTCGGTATGTAGTCCTGGCTGTCCTGGAGTTGGCTATGTAGACCTGGCTGGCTTGTATCTCATGGACATTCTCCTGCCTCTGCCTTGTAAATTCTGGGACTAGGGTAGGAACTGCCATGTCTGGCTCACAGTAATCTTAATAGTACTGGCCCTGCCACCATCGGATGAGATACGGAGTAAAATTTAAGAACAGTGAAGTCAGGAGACTGGGTTCCCAGGTGTATGCTGACACTAATTTTTCATGAACTCTGTTTTTATACATAGACAGTCTAGTGGTGAATATCGGTAGACTTCCTTTTGAGACAGTATCTGTGTTGACTGAAGTTTTTAAAAACAACGACATTTTTAATTTCCATGTAAATGTTTCCCTCAAATATAATAGCAGATGGTAACCTGTCCCAACATGTTCTTATGATACACTATGCTTCTTTATTATAACAATTATGGATCATGATAATATATTTAAGTGTATGTATATATACATTATGCAGAAGTGATTATAATTGTATATACTAAATATACAAATTCCATCTCTATTGGAGCTGGTGATTGAACCCAGGACCTTGCACATGCCAGAAAAGCAGACTATCCATGAACTATCTGTACAAAAATATCTGTCTTCCCTCTTAACTGTATTCTCTGCTGGTTAAAACTATGTCTATTTATCTATTGCTAGAGCCTTGCTTTCTAGCACAGTACCTGTAACACAGCAAGTAGCCACTTGTTTTGATAAGTTTAACTTAGTCATATTTTTGAACCCTTAAGCAAGTCTTTATCTCCCAAATGACTCAGTCAATGAAAAAGTCAAGTTACTTTAATGGCAGTAAAAATAAAGAATAATGATAAATTCAGTGAAATTGATTCTTCAGTTGTGCTTTTTTGTAGTTTGTAGCATTCTTCTATGTCTTCTTTATGATGATCATTTTGATCTTTGGGTGAATACAGCAAATTATTGTGAGTTACATGCTTCCTGTTTAGAGAATCCCTTTTGTGGAACACAGATTTAATTAAAGTAACAAATAGAGACTAAATGGTAAAGGGTTAAGGCTTTGCATTAGAAAGTTAGTGGAGGATCTGGAGAGGTAGCTCAGTAATTAAGAGCATTTCCTGTTCTTCCTGAGCATCAGAGTCAATTTCCCAGCACCTACATGAGGTGGCTCACAAATTCCTGAAACTATAGCTTCAGGGAATATGACTCCCTCTTCTGGTCACACACACACACACACACACACACACACACACACACACACACACGGCATATACAGGCATATGTACATAAGTAAAAATAAATCTGAAAAAAGAAAAACTAATGGAAGGAGCAGTATAGCTTACATAGCTTTAGGGTAACAAACAGCTTTCTAACTGTACTTAAGGCATTCAATGAGAGGGGGAAATTATGCCTGATTCTGAAAACCTAGCCAACAACTCAGGGCTCTTTAAGGGGTCATTGGAGGAGAACCTACAATTACCACTTTACTAAGAAAGCATAACCCCTACCTATACTCCAAGTAATTGTCCTTATCCCCACAGACAATTGTCATCAACTCCATCCAGGAAACTTCTCTTTGTAATAGATGAACATCATTACAGAAAACTACAACCAATCAAATGCAGAGGAGTCAGAAGACTTAAAGAGCCAGAGAATCCCAATTTGCTGTGAAACTGCATTTTCTAGTATGCTGAAATCCATACCCATAAATTCTCACCAATATCAATGAGTAAACATGAGCTGAACAAGGATGACACCAAGAGATATGCCAAAGCAGACAGGAAAGCCCACAAGGCCTCAACACTACAAAAAGGCAACTGCACAAAGACAATGCTACAAACAACCAAGGATGCTTAGACTGGTAGAAATAGCATTCACCAGAGAAGAGAATATCAATTTGGGATGTGTGTGTGTGTGTGTGTGTGTGTGTGTGTGTGTGTGTGTGTGTGTGTGTGTGACAGAGAGAGAGAGAGAGAGAGAGAGAGACAGAGAGAGAGAGACACACACACACACACACACACACACAGAGAGAGAGAGAGAGAGAGAGAGAGAGAGAGAGAGAGAGAGAGAGATCTAGATACAATGGAAAAAAAGGGGACATGTATTTGAAAGAAAAAAGGGGAGGTTTCTGGGATTTTGAGAGGGGGGAAGGGAAATACTCTGTTTATAATTTCAAAAATAAAGGAAAAAATTAAAAAAAAAAACTCTGCTATAGGTCAAAATAAAACTTCATAACAAAAAAGCATTTGATATGTAATTAGTATTATTCACAAAAGTATTTGGTGAGCTCCAAAAAAAAGAAAAAAAGAAAGAAAAATGAAAGCGGAAAATAGCTACTCAACCAATTCACCATTTTGTTTGTAAATAAATTTATTTTCAAACTACTGCATAAATCATGTATATTATATACATTAATGTGGTATCATCTGGTGTCTTGAGGCATCTACATATTTTATAGTGTTTAAGTCTGTTTAAATATCTCAAATGTTCATTATTTTCTTCATGGTTAAAAACTTTTAAAATTCTAGAATTTGTTTTCTGGTTACACAGTGTAAAGTCACTATCTATATTTGCCCTACAGTTAGCTAGAGTACCAGAAATACTTATTCCTAACTGCAACCCAGTCCCCAGTGGTCCAGTTTTATCAATGATTTAGTGGTATGTGGCTTGCTATGATTGAAACGGTGGATTAGAGCATCCTTTGAACTGAAAATGACATTGTTCTTGTTTTTGTGCTTTTACTGTATCATATTTTACACTGCATTCCTGAGATTTTCTGCTAATATCCACCCAACTTAGGGAAATCACTTTATTTGAGCAATGCCTAATAACAGTACTAGAGATTTAATAGACCTGAATCTTTTGATTTATATGCTAAGAAATCAGTAAGAAATTATATTTAATGAGACTTGCTCATGTGAATGTGGTAAGGGAGTTTGATGGTAAAGAACTTTACTTTAACTGCACAGTTTTCAAGTTACCCAGTGAGCGCTATCAGTTAGAACTTATTCTTTCTCTGCAGAGAAATGGCATATTATTCACTTCATAAATATATGACATATTTTGTTTTCGTTTCTCTTCTAATCCAAATCAGAATGAAGGAATGAGTAACTGGCAATGAATGATCTGTTGTATGCACAGGGGTTCAAACTCAAAACTGGATCAGAAATTGCACAGGACAGATTTGGATTCAGACCTATGATTCAAAACTGGATTAAGAACACACATTTGTCATCACACATTTTTATCTGATGACTGTTCTGATCTGAACTAATGAATAGCTCTAGCTATGCTAATGTAGGACACAGTGAACAATGCAAATAACTTGGCATGACAATTAAGCCCTCTAACTGCCTTACACTGGGATTACTAAAGTGTCTGCTGTCAAAGAAGACAAATGGAAACTCGTGTGGTGTGCTAAATCCTTTCCAGCTCAAACACAACGTATATCCTTCTGAGACATTCAAGATTGCAAAGCTTTTAATATTTTAAAGAAAAATACATTTTAAAAAGTAATAAGTCCTTTAAAAACCTTAACAATGACTTGAAATCACTGTAACAAAAACTCAACTTACAGATTTCAGTTTCGATATTTAATAACTTCTAATACAGAATTTCTTTAGAAGTAATTACTGTTGGGTATATGGGCTGAAATTTTATATATATATATATATATTTAACAATTGCTCTGTAACAACAACACCCACAAACTTAATTGTTTCTGTAATATGTGTTTATTTTCTCTCAAATTTTTATAGTAGGGATCCCAAGTTCAGCAGGCTTGTGCTTCAAGGTCGCGTAAAGATACAAAGAATCAAGAAGGCACCCATGAAAGAGGTTGTCTGGCTTTTTGGAAGGGATCATTGTCCAAGACCACAGACTACATACAAAACTCATTATTTTACCATATACAAGGATAAGGGCTTATCTTCTTGCAGTCAGTCAGATTTTGGTCTCAGTCCTTTACCACATAGGCCTCTCCAATATTGGCAACTTGTTTCCATTCAGGTAACAAAGAGAATCTCCCTGTGGATAAGGGAATGTTACCATTTCATAATATTATCACAGAAGTGATGTCTTCTCACCTATTCGTAATAATACTGCTTAGAAGCAAATGGGTTCGGCTTTTGAATTAGGAAGTGATAATAACATGGTCAAGAGAAAGGGAGCTCAGTTAATTGGGAAACTTCATAACATTTTATTACATTAAAGTGAGAATCAGTGGCTTTTGTTTTGTTATGGCTCTGTTCTGATAAAGTCAAGAAATATGTTGCTTGATATTTAAAGAAATTATTTCTAATGTAAGTGTGTTTCTAGTGGTTTCCAAAATTAGATTGTATGGATTTGTAAAAATCAAAATTTTAGATATATATATATATATATTCACGGAGGAAAAAACTGTAGGCAACTGAAGAAATCTGGGAGTGAGGAAGGTGGTCCTCCTGAGGGAAGAGCACACCACTTGGCTCTCCAAATGGTGGTTCTGAAAGCAAACATTTGAGTAACCTTATATGGACTGGAAAGGTTATATTTAGCAGTATGTATGTATATACAGATACATATATGCATATGGTAATATTTACTGAAAGGGTATTTGAAGGAAATCAGGGACAGACAGAGGGGGTTAAGGGAAGGGAAAATGTTGTAATTATAATCTCAAAAACAAAAATTTAAAGACAAAAAAATTTGAAGAGAGATGGGAAAAATGGAGACCTCATATATGAAATTCTTAACAAACCAAAAAGCTAATATAAGTATCATTTTATGAAACAAGATAACTAAATAATACATAACAATAAAAGCATTCTTTTCTACTAAAGGATTTTTTTAAACTCTGAAGTTCTATTTCTGTGGTTTTGTTTTTTACCCAAGATCAAATATAAAGTTATTATCATGCCACATCATTTATCAGATTCTCATTTCTGAACTACTGTTGTAGTGGAGATATTTTTCTACCTCAATAATTTGAGATGTAAACTAAGCTCATCTCCTGAAGAATCTGACTAGCATTCACTTTGAAATAGAGATGAAGCTATGTGAATATGCTATGAACAGGAACTATGTAATGCAAGCAGTTGAACCAGCAATACTAGAAGCCAGAGAGAAATTAGCAGAAAGTAGAGTCTTGAATTTGCTCTTAGGTCTTTCACCACCATGTTGCTTTATGCAAACAAACAATAAAAATGATAGATTTGAAAATGAGAATGCACGATTTCTCTAAGAGATTCCCCACACCAACAGAGTTAAACTTACTCAGAATTTGAGCCCTGACTTCTGTGATAGGCTCATTATTTCCCAAGTTCTTTGTATTACATTTCAAAGGGATGATTTAAAATATTTACAACTTATTTGAAGAGATAATTGTGTTGCACTCGTCTTTAGTTAGTTGACTTCATTAAACTACTGGTTTTTGAATGCCATTTGTGTATTAGGCATTTCAAAGTTTCTGTTTTTTGAACCTTCTGTTAATGTATTTCTCAGTAGGCTGTCTTTGAAAGTCACCATCCAGATCATTTTCTCCCTAGATCCAATTCTTGGGATACCACTCAGAATCATGTAAACATTTCACAAATGCCCAGATTGGAGAGTTTCCTTCCTTTAATAAATGATGCAGAACTTCTATTACATCTAAGCATACATTTTAAATCTTTGGTTTACTCTCATGTGGACCAATCCATGAATACTTCATATACTTCTTCTGACCTAATACAATAACAGCATCCTATGACTCTTGTTTCTATACAGTCTATTGTGTATATTGGGTATTATCACTTATGCATCTTTGTGACTCAATACCTGACATAACTTGAGGAAAGAAAGATGTATTGTGTCTCATTTTCAGGGATTCTAATCCATAGCCACTGGCTTCATTGATTCTGGGCTGGTGATGATGCAGAACATCGTGTCTGTGCCAGAGTGTGGCAGAGGTGTCTGCTTTATCATGGCATGCAGAAAACAGAGCAAAGGAGTATGGGAAAAGGCCTGAAAAAGACATAGCCACAATGAGACACCCTTAGCAATACACTGCCTCTGCATCTTCTGAAGTGCCCACATCATCGCTAAACAGCATCAATTACCTGGGCCTCCAGCATTGCACACACAGCCTTGTGGGAGATATTTCATATTTTAAGAATAGCAGTGAACAACATACTTAAGTGGTAGAATTGCCTTCTCAATCTTGAATTAACTCTAGGTGTGTTTTTACCACAATGGATTCCTTTGCCTTTGATGTGCAAATTTATATTCCTTACAAGTTCTCCAAAACTACTGAGTACTACACAATCTAGCACTGGTTTTTAGCTCCAAAGTCATGACTAATTAGTCTGTCTATGGAACAAAATTATCCAGCCTCTTGTGTTTCTTCATTTGTGATTCAGCAACCATTGCCCTTCCCATTTTTATGCTTTGTATATGTTTCTTTCCAAGGACCTCTGCCTCTAGCAGAGTCCACACCCACTGCGTCTCACTGCAGAATCCATTGTGCTTATTACAATATCTGGTGCAGAGGAGGAGCTACAATAATATATCCAGTATGAAGGAGTAAAACTTCATGATTTTAAATTCTTATTATGAATCTGTCTTTGAGAAAAAAAAAATGATACCATGGAGGTATTTTAGGTAATTCAGTAGCTTAGTTAGGATTTCTATTGCTGTGATCAAACGTCATGACCACAGCAACTGTGGAAGAAAAAGTCTCATAACTCTCATGCTGAACTCCAAAGCTGAGGAGAATCAGGGAAGGAGCCTGGACATGGGCCATGGAGGAACATTGCTTACTGACTTGCTCTTCAGACTTTCTCAGCCTGCTTTTCATATACCCCCAGGACCACCTCTCCAGGTCTGATAACACCCACAATAGGCTGGGCCTTTCCACATAATTATCAATGAAGAAAAATCACTAGAAACTCTCCCACAGATCCACAGACCAATCTGTCCACAGCATTTTTGTAGTTGAAGTTCTCTCTTGCCAAATGACTCTGACTTATGTCCAGCTGATATAAAGCTAATCTGCTTATGAAGTGTGTTCCCAGCTTGGGCCTTAACCATTGTACAAGGAATACTATGGAGAAGTCAAAACTACTATTCCAGGGTTTAGAAAATGAGAAATGAATTAATAAAAGTGGAAGTATTATCTCAAACATTTCTTCCTCTGCATACCTCCCAACATGTTTTGCTTGTTCACTCAAATTATATTTCATTCACTTGCTCATTACTTTGCCTTTTCTCAAGTATATTTGCTTTTTGTAAGTATATCTTTAAAGAAAAAAAAAGATTTTTAGATTTTTCTACCAAAGCTTTGATAGTGAAATTATAAAGTTACATCAGAACAAAAGTCATTCTAAGCATAGAGTTCAAAATAAAATTTTCTATGAGGGAGAGAACTTTCAATTCAATGTTCAGGGAAGCATACAGGAGAGAAAAACTCTGGAAAAGAGCTAGAGCATTATGTTTACAATTTTATCTGCAAAATGCAAAAGAAGAGGGAATATATGTACACACACATAAAATTACAACAAGGGAATGTAAACAACAGTGTATGTGGGAAGCGAGCTTGTCTTCCTAGAATATAGGATATTTCAGTGGGAACCCTGAAAAATATAAATAGATAAGGATTTAGGTTATTCATAACCATTTCAGATAAGCATTGTGGGGACTTGAATCCTAATTCTGAGTACAGAAAAATAAAAATTCGGAATTTTTGAAGGAGGCATGTGGTTGTCAAAACTTTGCTAGAAACTGTTAAATTGGGATAATCTTTAAATTTATTTTATCTCACTTCATTGTATTTTATAGGAATGTGCTCCAGTTAAAACAAAATCCAGAATTCTGTATATGTAATTTGAAAGGTTTTAATTCTCATGTATTTTTTCATCCATCCCCCAAACACAACACATCTGTCATGCAGTCATTTCCCTGGATCGTTCTGTGCTGTAAGAATACTGTCCTGTTCGTGACTCCATTGATTTCACTGTTCTGGGAGTTTCATGCAAATGGAGAACTATAGTCTGCAGCTGGCTTGGTGTGGTTTCTTCTATTTGGTGTAAGAGTTTCAAGAATGACAGATATTCACTACTTTTCATGACAATGTATAATGATCAGAATCTGTCATATGACTACATTATATTTTTTGTCAGTTGATGAGCATCTCCCCACCCCACCCCCACCCCCACACACACCATTTGGCTGTGATAAAGAAGGAAATCTATGATCATTCATCTATACATCCATGTGTGAACATCTGCTTTATAAGAACATTTTTTCCATCATTCTTTGGCATGTTCCCAGGTATGTGCTATAGAAACAGATGGACTCCAAGTCAGATTTGGTTTGCACTCCAAAGTTGATATTGACACAGTTATTTCATCATGAATCTCTCTCATAAGCTGTCTAAATGACTTCAGAGAGACAGAAAAGGAAATACACTGGGATTCTTACTGTGACTAGTATGTGAATACAGGGCAGTGATTGCCACATGAGGATGGAATACTTGGATTCTCTCAACTGTGCCCAAGGTGGGAATCCTTCCTCCTCAGTTTTTCCAGCTGTTAAATATAGGGAAAGAAGGCAATGTGTAAGTTTAGGATAAGAATTAAAAATACCAATAAACATTTATTGTTAAATGGTTTCAGGATCATAAATATACTTTGGAGTTGCTGATGGATGTGGCAATTCCACGGTCAGCTTTTTATGGAACTAACAGCCTTATTTTCAAGCTAGCTCCAATGCTCTACCTTCTTGACAACACTTCCTATTGGTAATTGATTGATTGACTGACATAATAATGTGGATATGAATTTTACTGTTGATTAATCATATTGAACATCTTATTTATTCATTAGGCAATGCTTACCCTCCTCAGAAACATCTATTCACATTTTTCTAAAGTTTTACTTCTGTTATTCCTTTGTTAATGTTGATCTAAAAGTATTATTTATATATTCTGAGTTCAAGACTCAAGTTATCTAATTTGAGGATGTTATCCTCCATTATGTGTATTGCCTCTTCAATTTCTTGGTAGTATCTTTAAAAGAAAAATATTTTTAATTTTGGTAAAAGTTTTTAAACTGTGTGTGTGTGTGTGTGTGTGTGTGTGTGTGTGTGTGTGTGTGTACTCACGTGCGTGCATGCACGCATGCACATGCATGTACACATGCAACGAGTCCATGTGTTTCTGGAAGCCAGAGAATGACTTGCTGGAGTCATTTCTTTCCTTCCCCCATGTAAGTTCTAGGACTCAAATCAGGTAATTAGATTTAGCAACAAGCTCTTTCACCTGCTGAGCCATCTAAGAGGCTCTAAAATCCTACTTTTAAATTTATTTCTCTATTTTCTCTTGCTTTTAGTATCATATACAAAGGCACACTACCTAATCTACAATCACTATGATTTATAATCCCCTTAGTATCTTCCAAATGAAAACCATTTATAAAAATGTTTTATTTTGTTTGCTTTTATAGCCAGTAACTGTCATCTTGTAAGACTACTAAGATTCCTCTAGAGTTCATTAGTAGAGATAAGTGAATGACTTTCTTTTTAGAGCTGCTTTTCATGATGAAACTCTTTCGTGTTCATTTCTAAGCAGTGCTAATCACAGTGGTTGCCAGCACAGGGAGGCAGCACACTGAAGCACAGGTGCTCATTGCTTGGCTAGCTTCACTCCAGACTCACTGTTTCATTTACAAATGCACCAAGGTAAGCCTTAACACGTGCACATTTAAGTTTTAGTTCAAACAAATTACAGATAACAATAAACCTGGGCTTGCAAGGTAGTGGAATACTCTAAACCTGAGCTATTCTGACCCATATTACCATTGCTTTTATTTAAAAAAAATTAGTTTTTAAACTGTTTTATTTATTTATTTATTTATTTGTGTGTGTGTGGGGGGGATGTTTTGGTTGCATGTATGTCTTTGTATTACATTCATGCCTCATGTCTGCAGAGGCCAAAAGATTGCTTTAGATTGTCTGGAACTGAACTGGAGTTAGAGATGGTTGTGACTCACCATATAGGGGATGGAAATTGAATCCAGTTCCTCTGAAAGAGCAGCTGGCACTCTTACCTGCTGAGCCATCTCTCCAGTTCCTGCCATAACATTTTAACAAGAGTGATTTCTTTAATCCTCTCTCTTCTCAGCCTCTCAAATCAGACACCAATATCAGTTGAACTGTTGACTTAGAACAGTCTCCAGGGAGTACTCTATTTCACTCTCACTCCAGGGCTCAAGAATTAGAGTTGCGAAGGGTAATGTATGATGCTTCTACTTATTAGCTTTGCTGTATAAGTTACTTAGTCTCACCTAGTCTCTTTTCCTGTCTAAAAACACAGAAAGTGAAACTCCTCAGTAGACTAGCTGTGAAGTCTGAAGTTGAACCACAATGGAGAGCCCATAGCCCAATCAGAGTACATAGATTATAGTAGCTTTCATTAACAATGTTATTGGCATAATGATAATATGGAATTAAGAATTTTAGCATTTTAAGTGAAAATTAATGATTGGTACTTTTTCCAAAGGAAGAGGCAAGCACAAAATATCCCTAGTTCATGTATCCATTCTATTAAAGTAGATATAATGTATCTGCCCTTGTTCATTTAACTTGGTGTCTTTCTAGTTTCTAGTTATTAGAGTGAAAAAGCCACTTAGAGTTCTTTAATCTTGTTTATTTATTCTGTCTAAGGAGCAATGGCTACAAAATGAGATGAGTACTGTGGATTCAGTGTCTACTTGAAATTTACCATCTGGAAGGTTATATCTCTCTGGGGTAAAAGACACCCACAGGGTACTCTTTGAGTCACCCTTTCAAAGGCGCACTGCCCACTGAGTGAGGAAAATATTTCCAGATGGAAGTCAACGCCCTCAGCAGGTGGACCCTCTCTGTGTTACAGAGAGAAGGTTAATCGGTGCTGGATGGGGAGTTCTCAGGCCCCTCACAGCACTAGACGTCTGATTGTTCCCACCAGAGTCAGGTGAACTTCTCACCAGCCTTCTCTTATCTCCTCCGCTCTGAGCAAGCACACGTCTTTACTTGAAGTCGGCGGGAGCGCCTAGAAAAAGAGGAACATTTGGACGTGGCAGATGAAAGGCACCAGCATCAACTCATCCTTCTGTCTCCATGGTCTGGATGACTCTTCCTATTCAGTAACAAATGCTGAGAAGTAATTATCTTTCCACTAGCTTGCTTTCAAATGCCAGGAGGTTATAAATATTCCCATAGGAGCGAAACAGCTTGGAGATGTAAAACAGGAAGTGAAAAGAAAGGGTTGGTGGGTGTCTTCTGACGCCAACCTTGAATTACAGGACACAAGTTTTCATCTAACCGCTGAGGGTGCCTCAATTCCTCCCTCCAACAGAATGAAGGAAGTTGAGAGGAAAATACATCTCTTAAAATGCTCAATTCTGCATGTGAGTAACAAAGGGCCTCATCTTTTGTCTTATGATAAGGGTAATGAGAATAAATGACTTCAGTGTACAGACCTTACCAATAAATAACCACCAAATGGGGAAAATAGCAAATGAGTAATAATTTCAGGAAATACCTCCTGAAATGTATGACAGGATGCTTTAAACTGAAGCTCAAGAGAAATGAATGTTAATGAGCTACAGAAAGGCTCAGGATTATGTATTCAGAACAGCAAGGAGAATGACAGGGCTCTTGCCTTGTGAATTACTTAGTGCTGGTACTAAAATACTCTATTACTTTCGGATTGAACAGAGGTAAAGATAGTCTAAGAAACTTGTGCTGATACTTCTTCATCCCTGTGGTACATAATGTGAAAATCATAGGCGAAAAATAAGTATTTTACTCTTTTCTCCCAGGCTATGGTATCAATGCATTTTAAGTTATTTTTGTGACAGTAATAAATATTTGTTAATCTATTTTTTCAAATCCTATGAACAGTAACAGGATCTTTAGCAGTATTATTATGTGTGTGTTTTATATGGCTTGTTTATGAGTTTTCATCATTTTCATTAGAAGTTCTCTGACCCTGATGACAGTTAATAAAATGGTTTCTGCTATGGCATGACCAGGAAGTCCTAGATTGGGTCTAACTGAGAAGAGCTCACTCCAAAAACATTGCCAACTATTGTTTACAAATATGGAGTTAAGGAACCAGCCAAAGCAAACAGCAGACATTTGAGAAAGATTATGCTGATAAAATACCATGAAATTTAGCTCCTTGCCAAACCATGCCCCAACAACTTTGAAGGAGTCTTTGACAAATATATTTTCTCATCAAAGAGTCCTACAATACTAAGTATTGCTTCTTCCACCTCTAGGCAATATTTCGAAGTTTTCCAATTCTTTGTTGTGAGAATGAGCACACTCCTTGCAATTACCTGTAGTGCTTACCTAACTAGTCATAATGTGATTATCACCTAAAGTTTTCCTGAAGACAAATTCCTAACTTAGTTTATAATATCTCACTCACAGGGTAGATGATTAAAACCCAGGAATTGTGACTAAACAAGATTGTCTGCATGTGACAGTGATGTGGAGAGAAAATGTTGGCTATACACACATGTTGTTTGTAAAGTCAGCTGACCTCTTGATGAAGGTTTGACCCAGACCATGGATGGAAAGACAAAATACTATATTACTGTTGACTTGTAAAACTCTGAAAAGAACAATTTTTTTTTTTTTTTTTTTTAGTTTTTCAAGACAGTTTTTCTGTGTTGTTTTGGTGTTTGTCATGGATCTTGCTCTATCGACCAAGCCTGCCTTGAACTCATGGAGATCCACCTGGCTCTGCCTCCAGAGTGCTGGGATTAAAGGCATATGCCTCCACCACCCGGCTTGGAAGGAACAAATCTTAAATACAAGCTTCCACACTTAGTAAGTCTGAAGAACGGCAATAATATTTAATATTTCCCTGAACAAATTACACCACTAACTATGAGCAGAGGACAGAAAGTCCTCTTCACAGCTCAACAATCTCTCCTTCCTATGCACAGTAATCTGGTCTGAAGCCAAATACGAACTAATAAGATAAAGTATTTCTTCTTGTGATCTTCCTAGGCGGCTGCATAGGTCAACCTGAACAAGCAACATCATTCTAATGCCACTCCAGGAACTTACAGAATAGGAGAAAGAGAGGATCTACCTCATTAGGTCAAACATTCTGAATTACATATGCTTATTACGCAAAAAGGAATCAATTGTCCACAGTTTTATAAAGTTTCTACGATGCTTTTATAGAAGTGAAACTCAGGTGGCCGATGTTCATCGGAGCACTAAAGGACAAGCTAGGGCCTCCTTTCATCCCCTAATTATCTCCTGGTTCACAATTCCCATCTGTGCCTATTAGGACCGGGTAAACATCTTTCCATGTGCTAAGAACTGAAAGACAGCTGTTCGTTTACTACCCATCTTCCTGTGTCGGTGACTGTCTGATGGCTTTAAAAACAATCTATTCCTTCACCCAGAATAGAAACCTTTAGCTAAAGGAAAGCAAGCATCTCTGTGATGGACACAAATTAGAATGGGAAATATGGGTCAGCATGTTATTCGTACTAAGATTCTATTGCCCATTAGCAAACTGGATATTTCATTACACAGCTCCCTGATGATCTAGGAGAAAAAAATAATGTGGGTGAACCACAGAAAAATATTAGAGAGAAAGTGTATAAAAAGGAGCTTTGGGGAGGTGGAGAGTGCAGAGCCACAGAGAGGAAATGTGCATTAGACAGTGAATTATGTTTCAATTTTAATCTTCCCACCTACACTCCTTATGGTCTCTCCATGTGGCTCATTTTTGCTCTGACTTTTAAGTGAAGCAACTTAAAATTGTAAATTAGGGAGAATCTCGTTTTGTGATGGCTTGTAGTCAGATTCCTTGCTAGAGGGACTAAAGAGGTACAGAGACAGGGCCAGTTGATGGTTCAGATCATATAACAAATAGATCTTTGAGTAAATCCTGGCTCCAGGCGTGCCACAACTGCTTCTTATTCCCATAAAATGCCCTTTGCAGCTGTTCAGTAGCACATCATAACTACAGTGGAAAAACTGTATTTCAAAAACACAACAGACATGCTTTCATCCTGGGGCAAGGACCCCATGCTGTATCAAAGAAGAAATGTTCAAGATGAAGCAAAGAGAAGGCACAAAGCCTTACAGTCACAATTCTCTTAGTGAAGGGATTATACTCCTAACTCTCTGTCATTTGAGCAGTTGTGTTAGGCAACTACCCAAGCAAATTGTTTTCTTCGTTATCTTTCTTTTGCTTTTTGTTTTTGTTTTTCGAGACAGAGTTTCTCTCTATAACAGCCTTGGCTGTCAGGGAACTCATTCTGTAGATCAGACTGGACTCTAACTCACAGAGATCTGCCTGCCTCTGCCTCCTGAGTGCTGTGATTAAAGGCATGTGCCACCACTGCCTGGCTCTTCATTATCTTTTTATTTTGAATTATATTTATTTTGTTTTGAGGCATCTGGGCCACAGCATGCATCTGGAGGTCAGAGCACAACCCTGTGGTATCTGTTCTCTCCTTCTACTTTTACATGGGTCATTGGTGTTGAACTTGAATCATTGGGCTTAGAAGGCAAGTACTTTCACTTTCTGTGGTATCTCATCTTCCCCCGTTTTTATCATACTTCGTGTTGTTGAATTTTACATAAACCTGATGTGATTGTAGAAGACTAACAAATCTATATACGTTTGGAAGTTGGCATATGTGTGAGTATACTGTGTGCTGATGTTTTTGACTATAGACCTAGCTGTAACAATGTGGATATGTGGATTTAAATGTAAGGATATAGAAATATATATGACTCAGAAAAGTATGCTTGTGATATTATATGGGGATGCTGAGAGTATGTAAGTATATAAATGAATTTGGGAGTGTGTGCTTAAGGAGTACACAGGTTTGTTTACATGTAAATGTATGTGTATATGTGTCTGATTTGGGATTATAATTGTGCTGTTTACTGTGACTTTGTAATTTCTATATAGCATAATAAAGTGATAATGCCTTGCAAAATCTTGAGTGGCATTTAATTCCATTTGATTATGACACATCCTTACAGAAAACACATGATTTTAAAGTTTAAAAGTAAAGCAGTACTCCGAAGCTCGTCTTTAAGCTCTCTGAATATTGTCAGCATATCCATTTGAAACTCTTGATTCATTAGTAATACATAGCTTTGTTTTCTTTCTGACAGTCCGAATTCCTAAGCCACCTTTCCCAATACTGTTGAAAGAATATCTTTATTCTCATTAGAATTTAACATGTTTTTATTATATTTAATTGTCCATCAGTATTAATAATTTCACTAAGAGTATACTATAATATTCTAGAGTTTTGGAACATCCCTGCCTCTTTCTTCCTAATTGAAGAAAACTTCACTTAAAATAACAACAGGTTTGAACTGTGGAAATTCTCATTTCTTTAAAATGAGCTCAATACAAAACTCCAGAGAAGCACATCTTATTTTCTTTTTATTTATTTATTTGTTTACTGCAGGTAACTTCTCGAATTAACTTTTGAGACGTATTTCTTTCAATAGCCGTCCTCTTTGTGAGACTGAAACTTACACTTATGTCAATAGAGTTTGTTTATTTGTTTGTTTATTTATTTTAACAAAACTGGTATGAGCCACATTTTCATAGAACACACAAGGGTTTTTCTGAATACATTCTGAAAAACTAAACAAATGTGAGCTAAACGAGGCTGACAACAATGTACAAGCTAAACAGGAAGCAGAGAAAAGCCCACAAAGCCTCATCCCTACATAAAGAATGGAGGAGAGCTGAGAGTTCACGAGGCACTCCTCCCCAGGGAAGAGCACACTGATTGGACATCCAGTGCTAAAAGGTCAGCTCTGGAAACATACATACATGTAACGTTATATGGGCTGAACAGGTTATTCTTAGGAATGTGTGTGTGTGTGTGTGTGTGTGTGTGTGTGTGTGTGTGTGTATGTACAAATACATATATGCATGCAAAAACAATGAATAAAGAGGCCATGAATTTGAAAGAGAGGAGGGAGGTATATGAGAGGGTTTGGAGGGAAAAAGGGGAAAGTGGAAATGTAATTAAATTATAATTTCAAAAATAAATAAACAGAGACACTAGCTTCTCAGAACTTCAGTGTAGATTCAAGAGTCATCAAATCCTAAACACAACTCTTACCTATTTAGTCAGTTGGAATGCTTCTGATGGAGCTGAGTCAATATTAGACCCTTTGATTTTCTAAAATGTCACTTTTGTCTAAATTGTGGTTGTTTGAAGGACAACAATGTTTGTCCTTTTAGTTTCAAATGGAAAAATCCCAAATCAAGTTGATTTTTGCCTTCATTTAAAGCTTTTCCTTGGCTGAAATTTAGATGCTCTAAAGTTTAATCTGAGGTCATACCATCTAGAACAATTGCCATAGTGCAGTGTGTGTTTCTGTCAAGAATTCTCATGGAGACCACTCTTCAAAGGGCAGCAATAAATTAAGTCAAAACTCTGACTAACCTTTTACTACAAGCAAAATCTTTGTAAGTTTATATGTATACATATTTCCATAATTAGGAGAAGTTCTGCGATCCATATACAGATTTCAGTAAAGTGTGCTTATTCTGTGCCTCTATTAGTTACTTTTCTGTTTTTATCATTAAAAACAAAAATAACAACAAAGCTGTGACCCAAAGCAACTCACAAAAAGAAGAGTTTCTTGGAATTTATAGTTCCAAATGGATAAAAGTTCATCATGGCAGGGAAACATGACTGCAAGAAGCAGGCATGTGAGCGGGAATGAGAGGCTAAGCTCTCACATCTCAACCATGTGAACAGGGCAGAGAGAGCCAACAGAAAGGGATCACTGACATAGGGCTCTTCATCTCAAAACCTGTCTTCCATTGATGTACTCCTTCCAGCAAGGCTGCATCACCTATGTCTCCTAAAACGGGCCACCATCTAGGGACAGAGTGTTCAAATGACTAAGACTAAGGGGACATCTCTCATTCAAACCACAACAGAGTCTGACTCGTCTGAACATTCGGTACTGAGGTTTCTTTCACAAATTTGACAGTAGCTGTGAGATGATGAGCCCACTGGTTGTGCCATGCCAGAAGATGGCATCTCACAGCCCTTCTCCCTGTGTTCCTGCTCTTCTGTTCTTCTCACCCCTCTTCCACAGTGACATGGGAGCCACAGAAGGGAAAGATACAAATGTCCTGTTGAGAGCAGAATGCTCAACCGTCACTAGCCTCAGCACCTTGAGCAGACATGAATTTGGATCTCTACATTCATTACAAACTTAGGTTTCCTCCACAACTTTTAAAAGGCCGAAGAAACCAAAGAAAACCAAAACAAGAAACAGATATGAATGTGGGAAAGGGACTAGCTGTAGGAGTACGTATGAGGGACATTAGAGAGAGTGGGGTGCTATGGTAATCAGAATGAACTTTATGCATAAAAAAAATTTCCAAGATCAAATGCAATAAAAGTCGTAAAAAATGTATAGCCTCATCTCTAAAAAACGCATATGAGCAGACTATAGTTTTATATGGAATTACTAAGGAATAAGCAGTCTCCTCAAGACAGTCCTCTGGATGTTCCCTTAGGCCATCTTAAAACCTCTTTCACACAAGCAGAAACTGAGGCCAAGATATCAAATGGGTCATAGAGGCCTGAGGGAAAATAATAGTGCGTACTGAGCTGAGTAGGAGGTTGAAAAGCCCAGAAGCCCCCCATTTTGCTTGAATCAATTGATGACAGGTGAGAAAGCAAATACAAGCTGTAGCAGGAATCTTAAAAAGTTCTTATTAATAAGATCAAACCCAGACCAGGTATTAGGGTGAAGCTAGAAGATTAGAGAGACAGAACAAACCACAGCTAACCTCACCTGGCCAACTTCTCAGCTGATCTTGTTTCCTCAGACTGGAAGCCTCTGTATCCTCATATCCGAATGGCTCTCAGCTGAACTGTGCTGCCAAATGCCTGAAGCTTAACCAGCCAAATGTCTCTAGTTTCTGTTTCTCATGCCTTATATACCTTTCTGCTTTCTACCATCCCTCCCTGGATTAAAGGCTCGCTTTCTGGGATTAAAGGTGTGAGTCACCATGCTTGGATGTATCCTTGAACACATGGATTTCTGCCTCTGGAATACTAGGATTAAAGGCGCGTGCTATCACTGCCTATCCTCATGTTTAATATTGTGGCTGCTCTCTCTCTGACCCCAAATAAGTTTATTAGGGTGCACAATATTTTGGGGAACACAATACCACCACAACAGGGCTTTTTATTTCCTGGTACATCAAGAAAATTATAAAATATTCATTGTCTTTAATTGTAAGTGGTGGCTAAATGATTTCAATTATTTACAAAATGCTAGACTAGAACTGTAGTAGTTGTCCGTCTTTGTACACTGAGAGATTTTTGTCTTTCTTTCAAACACATTTCGTATGTGCTCTGATGGTGTCATAAGTATCACAAATAGTCCTTAAATATGGGCACATTCAAAAGCCTTTGCCAAGCTCTCTAAAAATGTATACAGGTGAGGACAAGAATGTTTGACAGCCTGAATTAAATAAGAACTCTTAAAATATAATACCCATAAAAGGTGTTTATGGAGAAAGCACTTAGTAATGGGCAAAAAGCAACACAAAATAATAAAAATACTGTTCTGAGTTCTCTGAAGCTTAGCTCCATTCTTCTGTATTAACCAACTTGACCTGGCAGGCAGTGTTTTCTGCCTCCTGTGGAGTCTACAATTGTTTTCTCTGTAGCTGCTCTGAAGTCTACTGTTAGTATTTGGTGGTGAAGTTAGGGAGGCATATACTGCAGACAGTTCACACTAGAGAACCCCAGGAGACTGTCAAAGAAAAGCAGAGGCACAAGATGATATTCAAACAGTACTGCAATGGGGAAGAGTTTTCAGTATAGAACTCAATTCAGATACAAACATGATTGACAGCTAGGGAACTGGGGAGGGGTGCAGTGGGTGAAAAAGGTAGAGAAGGAATAAATTAAGGAAATAAAGCGATATGCAGAGATTGTGGCTAAAGTGATTTGGCAGGATCATTGTTGAGGGCAGTCCAGGGCAAGCTGATCGTCCTTTGGGGAATAGGTGGGCAAGGAATTCTTTTATGTATTAGCCAAGAAGAGGTGAACACGAAAATTGAAAGCATGAAATCTAATTAAAAAGAGGATCAGAAGTGCTTGAGCAATGCTTTGTCTGAAAGAGGGTGAAACTTGACAGCAAGGCAGAGAGAATTTCATTTGCTGCATCTCATAACCACTCTTAGTATGGAGATTGTATGAAGATAGAATGAGAGATGGCCTTCCAGACAGAATCTTCACAGTGTTAGTGGACCCCACACAGTTCACCCCAAGGAAGAAAGCATCTAGTATGAACTGTATATCTTTAAATGCTACACTATCATTTTTGTTGACATTTTTAGGGCCATTAGTTAAAATTTCTTTGATTACCCATCACTAGTTTCTTTTAAAAATTTATTTTTATTTTTATTTTTTATTTAGTTTTATTTGTCTATTGTTTATTTTTTTTTTCAGAACTGAGGACCAAACCCAGGGCCTTGGCACTTGCTACGCAAGTGCTCTTCCACTAAGCTAAATCCCCAACCCCTTATTTTATTTTTATTTTTTCTTCTCTCGTAGAATATATTCAGATCACAGTCTCCCCTCCCTTGACTCTTCCCAGTTCTCTCCCCACTCTCCCCTCCCTCTTCTCCTCTCATTTATTACTCCCCATCCCACTTAACCCCACCACCACCACCTACTGCTCCTTCCCTTCCCCTCAGAAAAGAGCAGGCCTCCAAGTGATATCAACCAAGCACTAGTTCCTTGGCAAAGGCCCCTATGACAACTGACATATTACTAAAGAATGGCATCCTCGTGTATATTTAATATGAAAGTTTTGGGGATAGAGATGCCTTTATGAGGAAATGAGAACCTAAATCCTCAAGGGAGCTTGTATATCTTTAGGCCTGAATTGCCTGAAATGAGGCCTGTTCTGCAAAGGCATAGTCTGATAGAAACAAACAGAGGGTCTTGGCAAAGTCTATCTGTTTTGAACTTATTGTCTGTGTGTCATCATGGGATGAGGTCACTCATTTGCTCCAGGTATGGGGAAGATACTTATAGAAGGAGAAATCTGTGACCTGCTCTTATGGAAGGTCACCTAGGCTTCATATTCTTTTTCAAAGAAGACAAGATGAAGGGAAGGTGACTTTGACTTCACTTCTGTTGTGTTCTCAAATGCCACATTGCCAGATTCTGGGGTTTTATGTCCTAAACTCCACCAACATTGCAATGAAAATAATCATCTTTGGTTGAGCCTTCTTTATCTTGGATATGTATATGTGTGTGCATGATTCCTCAGTACTTCTAGTTTAGAGGAAGAAATGAATACTTCCTGAGCTTATGTGATTGGACTTTGAAGCCTTCCTACCAGCAGCCTCCAGCTGTCAGGCCTTGACATAGATATTTCATTTCTCTCTCTCTCTCTCTCTCTCTCTCTCTCTCTCTCTCTCTCTCTCTCTCTCTCTGTTTGTTTTCTCATTAGAAAACAAACATTCAACAAAGGAGCAAACAGCAAACAACAACAAATTAAATAGCCCATCTCTTCCCTTGTAGTGTACATATTTGGTGTCGAACATAGGTGTATACACCAGAAGAAGATCCCCCTAAAATTAGATGGATTGTATGAGTCAAATAAAGTGAGAATAAGGCAAAGGAAAGACTTCACCCAGGGAATTTAGAACCTGGTGGGAAATTAGCATTGGAAATGGAAATGAGGTTAGGGAAATTAAGAGGATTAGCTGGCTTACAGGGGTTTAAATAAAAATAAAGAGAAGATCACTGAAAGCCTTTGAGATCTGCTCTCTCTCAACAGAATTAAAGCTGGCTTTGTTCTAGGTGTGTGTGTGTGTGTGTGTGTGTGTGTGTGTGTGTGTGTGTCCGTTCGCATGTGCTTGTGCTGTTGTTCTGTTGTTGCTTTCAATTTGGAAGTATTTGGCCAGGAATACCCTGAAATACACTGAGTTGTTCTATTACTAAATCTCTGGGTGCCACCTAAAGCCAGAGGCTGACAGTTGAGGAAATGTGCTTGCATGGTTAGTCTTTTGTGACTTGTATAGCTATTGATCACGATGGACTGGAATCCAATTTCCACTCTGGATTTTTTCTGGTAGATAGAGATCACATGCAAAACAATAATTTTTATGTATCCCTCATATGCTTTGGCCATATTCTTATAAGGGGGTGGCAGTAGGAAGACTAGATGATAATTGAGCATTGGGGATTGAGTACAATGAAAAAAAATGCAAGTTTTCAATGTAGAAAGAAATTAAATATTAACCATACCCTAGGGGAATATCAGTACACGCTTTGAGACTAACTCCATTCAGCATTTACTAGGTCTCTGATAGCCAAAGTACTAAACTGTGTGGAGTCAGTCCAAGATAAAACTAAATGCTATGGGTGCTGTGGTAATGACTCAAGTGGTAAAATACTTGTGTTTCATACTCAGACCCTAAGTAAAAAGAGGGTGTGGTGGCAAATGCTTGGAATTCCAGCCCTGAGGGAAACCTTAGGGTTCAATGACCAGCCAGCAGAGCCTACCAGTAAAGTACCAGGGCAGTGAGAAATATTGCTTCAAAAATAAAAAAATTGTTTAGCGTCCCAGAGACTCTAAAACAATATAGTATATTATGGAAGCTTGCTGTTAGCTTAGGCTTGGCCTAATAGCTCTTAAGACTTAAATTAACAATGTGGCTTTTTATTTTTCTTTCATTCTGTATGTCCAACTCCCTCCATGTCTCCTTGCCTCCCTCTGGTATAATACTTATGCCTAGATTTCTCCTCCTCTTCCTCTCTCTCCCCAGAAATCCCATCTATCGCTCCTGCCTACCTATTGGACATTCAACACTTTACTAAACCAATCACAGTGACACATCCTCACACAAGATTATCTCACAACAGATAAGTTCCTTGAATTGTGGTGAATTTTAAGCACAGTAAGTGAGATGGAAGCAAAAGGAGGCAGGAGGTAACTGAGTGCAAAAAATGCACTATTCTGTGAACTCATTCAACTCACTTAAGTTTCTGGGTTAAACTATCCACTATAGTGCTTTACAAACACATTTCTGTCATTGTCTATAACCTCAAAGAATGCGATATAAGGCAGTATCTGAACCTCTATCCCCATTTTTTGTCATTTCTAATCAATAGTAAAGTATTTTATGTATTTTGATATAAATAGATTAAATTCCGTAAAACTGTCCCACAATTTTACTTTATGTATTTTTTTTTTTGTATTTTGATTCCATGTCACTTATATAGTGCAAAGATAGGAGATGTAAGTAGCTTTATTCTAGCACATAACTATAATTGTTAACTTTAGAGTACAATAGGTTTATGCTGGTTTATATATTTATATCAAAGGGACACAATGCTTTTAAGCCTCTGGCAGTACTTTATGGTGTGATCCTGTGGCAGAACAAACTACCTTCTCTTTGCTAGATATTATTCTCCCCTTTGAAGGCCCTCTTCCACTCAATGAAGACTGCCCTTGTGCCCCACCTCTGAAGGGTCCAGTCAGCTTCCAATAATGCTATGGAGTGTAGGACATTGCCTTTAACATATCTTTACTTTACTCTTTACTTTTTTTATTTTAAAGTTTTTATATCTGTATTTTGGTTCTGTGTTCCTGTGTGCACCATGGGCATGCAGTGCTGTTGGATGCCATAAGGCATCAGGTCCCCTGGAACTAAGGTTATAAGTTACCATGCGGGTGCTAGGACCAGAGATTGTTGTCAAGCAAGAGTAGCAAGTGCTCTCAAACTGATCTGTCTCTCCACCCTCTAACATTTCATTTCCAAACTACACTGAGTAGCATGAGTATTTGCATTTACTTTTAATTCTCACATTTCAATTATTTGAATAATTGGTCAAGGTATCATCTACATGCAAGAATGTGGATGTTTGCATATTTGCATATTCTATTCTAGCACAGTTAAATTTTCCTTAAAATTCAAATTTAAAGTAAATACCAGTCAGATAAAAAAAAGATAAAATGAACAACAACAAAAACTACAATTGCCAGGCATATGATAGTAAAAGAAAACAAGATGCCCATGTAATTACATAAGACATAAATTAGAGTCAGATAAGCTAGTTTTCAGAAAATGTGATGTCGATTACAGTGTCTTTTTTTCCCCCAATATGAAGATTAGGAACAAAACAGGGATATTATGGACTTGACCTTGATGAAATGTTACATCATCTTTTACAATTGATTGGCTGAAAGAGAGAGAACAAACAACAACAAAACCCAAACAAACAAATAACACAGAGACACCTATGCATATGCAAGTACGCTAGATTATCTTGTTAAACCATTAAAATACTTTAAAAAATGATGCCCATGAAGGCTGAAGTAAAGTCCAAACACCTGACTCAATAACACTAATTCTATTAATTTTATATTGTTATTTACAACATCATTCTTTTTATTAAATGAGTTTTCCTCTTTTTACAAACCACAGATTTGAAAACCAGTAACAGGTCATATTTTCTCATTTTCAATAGGCTGCCATGATATTAGTGACCATATGCACAGCTAATGTCTTCTGATAACATTTTCATAAAAGATTCTAATAAATTCTTTCAACTTCCTACTACTGATACTATAGTAGTTTATCTTTAGTGTGGGTGTTGATGATTTTGATGTGTGTGGTAAAACACAGATGATCTAACAGTGTGGCAGGCTTCACAGTCTTGCCACAGGTCTGGGCATTGCCTTTCAGTGATATGCCTCTTCTAGGTTGGTCTGAAATGCAAATGAAAGGTGAAAAGCAGCCTGACACTTCTGAGATTGAGATGACTTTCACCATGTGGGATTCTCAGTGTTAATAGAAGGAGGCTGTCCCTATTTAGAAGCATAATGGCATAGATAAACGCTCAGAGACAATGAGTTACATCCTTAGTTCTCTTACTCTGTCCTTTTCTATTCATAAGCTTGTGCTTCTCTATGTCCTGAGCCCTGGCTCAGTGGTATCTTTTCTTTATTGGTCATTTTCTTTGTATCATGTTATCTCTGTTCTGTGCTCAGATTTAGCTGAGACACTGGTTAATACAGCTAGCCATCTCCTCTTCAGGCAGTGGCTTCTCTCTTCTGCTTGTGTTCAGACCCAATTTCACTGTAGCTGACCTCTGAAATGACCCCGAGATTCTTTTTCCCCTCAATTTTCTCTATGATGAACCTAAGTATGACAAGCAAGGTAGGACTTAAGCTGCAGCACCCTCTAGCCCTGGATTGACTAGACACTCCTAAGACTGAAGCTTTGATTGGGACAGGGGAGAGCTAACATGTAAAAATAAATCTTTCTGTACTGAGCTTTATGTTAGCAGCACTTCACATTATCAAATAAATACGTTATTTTTAGTGGGGATTGTAGGTGATGGGCTTCACAAAATGAGAGTGTTTCTGGAAAACATTTACCTGTGCATTGTGATTGAGTAAGTAAATACATTAATAGCTTATTTTAATGAAAAACATGTAATTAACTTCATAAATTCTTAGCAAAAATGCATCAGTTGTAGCTAATTTATTCTGAAGTCAAGCTGTTAAAACTTATTCAAGTGTGTTGTTACTATGCTTACTTTTATGCAAACATGAAATGGTTAATGGCATCTATATTATCTACTGCATGAAAAGTATCAGATTCCCTTTGCACTTTGCATGTGTGGTATGAAGAGGTATTGGGTTAGTCAGGCCTTAATGACATTTTTGGGGAGAATATTGGAAATTTAGTAAGGGATTCTATTACTAGTGAGCAATATTACAAATTTTGTGACAATTTTTATTATAATGTATGTGTTAAAACAAAACTTTCATTTTAGAGCAAAATTTTCAATTCTTTCTGGTCCATACATACCATCAGATAGGTATGAATTGCATAGTACTGGGATGCAGGCCCCACTGGTTTTCTTGCTTTACAGAGCTCTGATGGGTGGTTCTTCAACCTGACAGTTCAGCTGTGAACAGTCTTGACTAAGCACAGAATTGATCTATGCTACTCCTGCAGAGTGTCTGGAATCAATCAACAGTAGAAAGCTTGGGACTGAGTATGGGGTGAGCTTCTAGGTTCTGAGAAGTGCATACAACTTCAGATCCCCCTAAAATTACCATTGTGTATACAACTTCAGATCCCCCTAAAATTACCATTGTGTATTTCAAATACCTTGTTTTTTTTTTTTTTTTTTTTTTTTTTTTTTTTTTTTTTTTTTTTTTTTTAATTGTGGAGCCCTCATGTTACCTCCTTGAATCTCTTCTCAAAGAAGGATTTGAAAACCTACTTAATCATTTCTTTTTCTGAAGCTATAGTTTTTTTTCTCTTCAACTGTTTTTAACAAGGCATAATTCTGTTAGTGCATATTGTTCATACAAAGCAATAGGTTTTAGTAAGATATTTTTATTTATGTACAATAGACATTGATCATATTAAGTCTTGTTTACCCTATTTGTGCAACTCCACTGGATGGCTTTCCTCCCAAATAGTTCCATTTCTAATGTAGTCTCTTTATTATAATATCTATATTTCTACATATAAAAAACATGCAATACTTGTCCTTCTGAGTTTAGCTTATGTTATTTAATATGACAATCTCTTCAGCTTTCTATTTTCCTGTAATTGATATTAGATTGTTCTTCTTTCTGGCTCACTAACACTCTGTCTTGTATATATTTATGTCATATATATGCTAGATATTTTTATCATCTAACTTGATGTTGGGCACTTAGGTCAATTCAAATATTCAACTACTACTAACAGCACCACAATGGACATGAATGTGTAGGTGGCCTGTCTTTGACTCCTTTAGAGATATGCCCAGGAATTATCACTGGATCATATGGTAGTTCTACCTTTAAATTTTTTTATGTGTGTCATACTAGATTTTGCAATAACTGTAAGTCATTACAAGCAAACATACTTTATAATGACAGTACAGTTGACTAGTGTTACCTTTGCCCAGAGATGACATAGGGTACACTTCCATAGGCTCAGACTCACAGAATAGCAAAACTTGTACTGCCATTATTTGGAGTGCTGACTCTCCAAATTGAAGTCCCTCTTACAAGCCATTTAATAATTGAATGCTAACTTTTCATGAAATCAGCTTTCCCTCTCATGCTCACTGCATCTAGTGAATACCCAGTAGAGCTACTGATGTATTGTTGAATTACTCATGTCAAAGTACTGACACAGAGTCAAGCCAGGTCCATGTGCATGCTAGGCATAAGTTCTGTCTCTGAGTTACATCCTCAGCATGAGTCACATACATCAAGACGGATCTATAATTCTTTCATTGTGGGCAAGCTGTGTGGTAGATAAAGCACTACATTCAGAGGACCCAACTTGTCATGTTAGATATACACTATATTAGTTGAATACATTTCTGAAGCTATTTACCCACTGGACCACTTGCAGTACAGAAATGAAGTGGCACAATCTCAGTCGGCAAGGCTGTAGTCCAAAGGGAAGCATGTTGGCAGTTTTGTCAAAACCCCTCGGTGATAGCTTTAGTAGTAACTGTGAGCCATGGCTTAACCTTAGCCTTCTTTTTACCCTGTTGAAAGAGCTACTAATCATCTTCAATAACATCAGTCTGGGTAGAGAGCCTTTCTGCTTTAAAGAATACCATGATTTATCAAAAAAAAAAAAAAAAAAAAAAAAGTTTGGTATGAGCAGTATATTGGGCTGCTGTGGTAATTTATGCCAGTGCTTCTTATGTTTTCTTTAGCAGGCCTAACTTAAGTGACATAAGAAAAAAGAAAGGCACCAAAAAGGCATAGGGTTTTCAAAGCTAGGAAAGATTATAAGAGTGAAATAGCACATTATACAGGTTTAAATAACTAGTAACTGGTGTAGCAGGAATCTTCAAAGTTCTTATTAATAAAATCAAACCCGAGGCCAGTTATTGGGGTCAATGCTGGTAGATCAGAGAGACAGAATAAGCCACAGCTATCTCACCTCACCGGATCCTCAGCTGGTCTTGTCTCCTCAGACTGGAGGCCTCTGAGTCCTCATCCGGAATGGGTCTCAGCTGAATTACTGCTCAAAAGCCTGAATGCTTAACCAGCCAAAATCTTAACCAGCCAAATGCTTCTAGATTTTGGTCCTCACGCCTTATATATCTTTTTGCTTTCTACCACCACTCCCTGGGATTAAAGGCTGGCTTTCTGGGATTAAAGGCATGTGTCACCATGCTTGGCTATTTCCAATGTGGCCTTGAACTCACAGAGATCCAGAGGGATTTCTATCTCTGGAATGCTAGGATTAAAGGTGTGAGTGCCACCATTTTCTAGCCTTTGTATCTAGTGGCTGTCTGTTCTCTGACCCCAGATAAATTTATTAGAGTACACAATATTTTGGGGAGCACAATACCACCACAAACTGGCTTCATGTTTAACAACAAAAATATATAACTCTGTGTATGTAGGGGTGGGGTGGGTGTATGATAAACAGGACCCTAAAGACACATACATATGCACAAATACATACACTTCATTCTCTTATAGTCTGATATCTGTCTTTTCATACATATTCTTATGCATAATTTATGGAATAAATTCATCTTGTAATCACATGTGGTACTAGAAAACAAAGACTACTTGAAAGGCTTTCCCAAGGGACAGAGGGGTTAGGTACTCAATCCGTGTCATCTTGGGGTTTGTGGTGGTGTTTGAAGGCAAGAAAGGCGTTATGATTGTCACGTTAGCATGTTCTATGACTTTTGCTTGGGAGATTTACACAGAGTCTCCAAAGTCAGAGAAACTTTGCCTCTGCCATTCTGCCTCTGCCTTTGATACACTGAAAGAAAGCTGGTCCCTCAGGGTATCATTGAGGGTTATGATACAGGCCTGAGCATGATCAAACACATTTGAGAAGGCTTGTGTACTTCTTTGGAGACTGCTTGTGCTCAATGACTCTCCTGTTTTCTCCCTTAGGTTCAATATTTTAACTCAGGTATCCTGAGAAATAGCTGCATACCTTGCATATCTCAACATGCAAAAAGAATGAATTGGGAATATATAGAAAGTGTGTCTTATTGTTTTTTTCACAGCTCTGCCTTTTTCACTGATGCTTCCTGTATTTTGAATTAATACTTAGCATTTATTAACAAAAATTATGCATTTATTACAGTTTTTATATGGCAATGTTAAAAGAATTGTGAGTCTTCATAGCAGGTTACATAGTTTGATGCTGTTACTTATTTTGAACTGTCTTTCCCTTGTAGTCTCAGCTCATATGAGCCTATAAACTCCCACCTCTCCTCACATTCTTCTCACACTCACCCTTTTTTGAAGCACTGTGGTGATATATTGTGTATCCCAATAAATTAGCCTGAAGATCACAGAGACAAAGGAACAAACCACCTCTTACCTCTAGGACTCTTCAGCCAGAAAAGCTTTCCTCAGCAGAAAGACTTTAGTTCCTGTCTCCTCACACCTTATATACCTTTCTCCACCCACCCATATCATTGCCTGTCTCAACTTCCCTAGTGCTCTGATTAAAGGCATGTGACTCCCAATTACTGGGATTAAAGGTATGTGCCATCAGTGTCTGGCTCTGTTTCTCTCCTAGACTGAGTCAATCTCATGTAGTCCATGATGGCTTTGAACTCACAGAGATTCAGAGGGATCTCTGCCTCCCAAGTGCTAGGATTAAGGTGTGTGCCACCACTGACTCGCCTCTCTGTTTAATCTAGTGGCTTGTTCTGTTCTCTGATTTTCAGGCACATTTTATTAGGATAAAAAATAATATATCACCACATTTCCCCTTTTTTGGCTAAAATAATAAATCTTCAGGCAAATTTGTTAGGGTACACAATATATCACCACAGAGCACATTTCATCCTTGCTTTCCTGCTTACCTAGGGATATTTGATTACCCCATCTATACGTACATTGTTTATTTACTCACTATTTCCTTCTATAAACATACACTGAATGCTTACAAGGTACTACAATATAGTGTATTACAATGACTTATTTACAGTGTCTTCTGACCCATTTTATACTCATCTTAAACACAGAGAGACCAGTTCTGACTTCTAATTCCCAGGTACTGGCAGTGTTCTAGAAATAATAGATATCTAAATATATTTGTTGTCATGGTTCCCTAATGGATGCTATGGGCTAGTCTTCCCAATGCAAATCTAATTACAGGGGTAAATGAGACAATGTTCTCTGTGTTCTTGTTAGGTCATCTGGTTGTCATGATTAACAAACACAGTTTCATTCAAAAATTTCTTTCTGTGCTGTTTTTTCATTTAGAAACCTTGTTACCATAGAAAGAGCTAAAACTATAACCCACATAAACTAAAGTGCTAAGGTCAGAGGACTTAACTCAGCGGTGGTTGAACAATACATTTTACTTAATTGTTTTATTACTTTACCTAATGTTTTAAAGGACATGGAAACTGCAGGAGCATGAAAACTGCTTGCTGTGGCTGTGAAGACTGGGAACCTATGCTTAGCTAGGGTGAGAGAGGCCCTGACTAACTATGATTTGTTGTGCGCTGCCTAAAACCAACAACTTTGTTATTTGTCTACTAAGTTGTGCTGTGACTGATTGCCTTGGGTAACATCTGATTTAGATCTACTAAGCATGGGCATTCTTACCCATGTTGAAAAGTATTTCCTAGTTACACACCAGAGAGAGAGAGAGAGAGAGAGAGAGAGAGAGAGAGAGAGAGAGAGAGAAAAGAAGAAGAAGAAGAAGAAGAAGAAGAAGAAGAAGAAGAAGAAGAAGAAGAAGAAGAAGAAGAAGAAGAAGAAGAAGAAGAATGTAACATGTAACTGTGGTAATCAGAGAGGGAGAAAGAGTTAGAGTGACAGAGAGAGAGAGAGAGAAAGAGATAGAGAGCTTATCAGATTGAGAGTGGGGAGATCATAGGAGGGGTGGAGGAAGGAAAGGAAGTGGGAAAGAGAAGTAATTCTATTTCAATTAAAAACATATTGTTAATGATATGAGAAATGATAGGATGAAAACCTTCATTGTTTGTGGCCAAAGATAATTTTGATCCTCTGATCCTCTTATGAAATTCCTGGCTTCAAACCCAGGGCTTTCTGTATGCCAAGCAAGCATCCACTAATTGAGCCAATACCTAGAACCTACCTCCTTTTTTTACTTTTTTTCTTTTTTAAAAATATTTATTACTTGTGTGTTCTCTAAGCATATACAGAATTGCATGAATATACATGTATGTATAGTTATGTAGTGCTTAATCTAATAATTTAATTTCTTTCATAAATTTAGGTCTAATCTAAATCTATATTTGCATAAGTAGAGGATTTTTCATGTTGTAAAATACATCAGTTTACTCAAAAATAGTATCTGGATACAGTTCAAAAGATAACATAATATGTGTGCACACATGGAAAAAGAAAAAAATCCAAGCAAAACAGAATTTTACACTTCTGTATAAATGAATAAAATATTTCCTCTAATTAGCAAGTGGTATATTGGATGTTAATGTGCTGGTCCAGTCAAGCTGTTTTTAAAATGAATGACAATGATGTTTGGACTTGGTCTTGTTGTATAGTAATCTCTCTCTCTTTCTCTCTCTCTCTCTCTCTCTCTCTCTCTCTCTCTCTCTCTCTGTGTGTGTGTGTGTGTGTGTGTATGTGTGTGTGTATGTATCTCTTTCTTACTTTTTTTTTTTTAACTTTCAAGACCAGTTTATATTGTATAAATATTCTAGTATATGTAGTCCTCCACTGGAGTGTTGTCAACTTAACCAGGGCTGCAAGCTCATAGACAACTTTCTCTTTCCTCCTAGCAGCTTACAATTTTCAATTGCTCTATGGCTAGGGATGGGGATGTGCACCCAATTCCTCTCTGCATGTCAGAATTTGGTGTAGGTGGGCTTACACGGGCCTTTTACATGCTGGACCAACTACAGTGATTTCATAGATGCAGCTGTCCTGTGTGACCTGATGTGTCTAGAAGATTACATTTTCTTGTAGTCATCCATCACCTCTAGATTTTATGCTCTTTCCACCTCTTCTTCCACAATATTCCCTGAGCTTTGGGAGGAGGCATACAGTACGTAAGTTTTCTTTAGGGTCTAAACACTCTACAGTACAGTCTCTGTACATTAGCCAGTTATAGGTCACTAAGTTAGTCACCATGCACTGTAAATAAAAGCATCTTAGATAAAAGTGGGTTATGCATTGATCTATGTATATAATGATAGGACATTGCAAATCAAGTTAATAATATATCTATTTATCAACTTAATAGTAATGAGTTCAATCCTAAGGCTTTTGACCTGTCTAGCTATAGGTTATTAGCCTGATACAGTGCTAAGTATGAATTTCATGTTGTGGAGCAGGACTTAAATCCAATCAGATATTGGTTGGTTATTCTTATCATGTTCATTCCACTATTGTACCAGTGGGCATGTCTTATCAAGCCAGTTATTATTGAGGCTCACAGGGTATAATTGATGATTACTTTTCTCCTATCTGATAGTTTGTATAGCATCTTTCAGCAGCTTGGAATCTCACTAGCATAGATGAAATTTCAAGGTCCATATTAGCTTGCTTTTGCTGTGTTGTATGACTCAAGAATGTGGTGTCTTCAGCAGTAGTGTCTTAGCATAAAAATTTGAAATGTAACCAGTAACATTGGCAATAGCCTATATTGTTTGAGGAACTATGAGACCTCACTGTTCATCAATTTCACAGTAATTAATTCATTCTTGCCATTGGAATTTTTATTATTTATCCTCTGATGTCAAGAAGGGGCATTGTTGCCCTGTTACAGTGTGACTCAAATTTAATTCTTTGGAAGAATATATGCATATATGAAAACATCTACTGCAGTAGGTTTACATTATGTACTTTTTCGAGAATTTTTAGTGTTTGTCTCAGTAACTGAAGCCTTTTTTCTGTCTTTGAAAGGGAGAGAGTAACACTATGGAGGACAAAATCAAGAAGAGAGAAGCCACAAGTAACGTAGCGAAAAGAAGTAGGGCTATTGCTGGAGGGCAAACACAAGTTTCAGCAATAGGAGCAGAACAAAAGGAATTAAACAGGTTCTTTCTTCACTGATGAGATGAGGAAAAGGGGAGACATAAAGTTTCCTCTGAAAGAAAACTTTTTGGGAGCTTGGCACCGTCTCCTTGACAATGTTTGCAGAATAAAAATAATCAGTCTATACTTGATAGTGTTAACTATCATGTCACTTAGAAAATATTTAAATATTTATATTTCAGATACAGAATATAAGTAAGTAAGAGTAGGATGATAACCACATTACAAATGTTGGTGCTTCTAAGAGTCATTTTTATGATTAATTTTTAATATGATTTCACAAACAAATGGCCCCCCTTTTTTTGGCTAAATCTGGATGCAAGCTTACCAACACTGAACAGGGACATCCCTTCCCTCACGTGGCTTACCTTTCAGGCAGTTGTTTCTATTTTTAATTTAAAAACTGCTATCTTATGTGTAAAATCAATACTTTAACTTTTATCTATACAAGGTAAACAAAGAATATCATGCTGCTGGTTATTGAATAAGAAGGTAACACAAAACAAAGCTAACTTGAATCTTTTCTAACACATTCACAAGCCTAATTTTGAACAGAAGATACAGAATTCAATGTCAGTGTGTTGCAAAACAAATGTGAAAACTCTATGGTCCATAACAATATGCTAATTGACTTATCAATATTTCAATGAATGACATTGGGCTTGGAAGTTTGTATTTTACCCAATAGTTAAGGACTTGCTTAGACTCTTCCTATGAATGCCTAACATTTTTTAAAGTAGTTGTCTTAAGATAAATTTATAATAAAAATAGAAATTTATATTGATTTATGAAGAATTATGGTCATCGATACCATAAACCTTAACAGTAAATTATTGTGATGATTTAATTCTTCTTTGCTAAACACTCTTTGTTTGCTGACCTTATTAGTTGTCTGTATAATAAGACATATGAGTGTATTATTTCATAACCTTCTGACTGCTTAAGTTTTGGATTGTTTTTAATTAGCATTTTAATTGCTCATCTGGGTAATTGAAGACAGAGCCAGAAAAGGGAGTATTCGCTAATCCCTTTGGAACCTATCAATACTATGGTTTCCCAAGGTCAAGTGCCTCCTGAAGTATTAGCAGCAGCTTATTGTTTTCATGGCTTAACTTCTAGGCACATGATACAGAAATGCTGGAGTAGCATGTTTGAGAAGTAGTATATTTGCCTTCACTTTTATTCTTTGGTTTATCATGGAAAAACAAAAATTAAAAAGCAGTACTTGATTTTTTTTTCAGTGAAAAGACTTGTGTAAATGACAATGTTCTGTTTCTGGTGATCAATGTGAAGTTAAATCAAACACCTAATATTTTGCCTATTCAATCTATTGGACAAACATTGAACTCCTTTTATCAAAAGAGATTTAGACATGATTCACACCACCATTTATAATGTTCTTACTGGGGATCATCCATCTTACCAGCACAAGACTGATAGCAGCAGGATAAATGTTCTAATTGTCCAATAAATAAATAAATAAGCCGGGCAGTGGTGGCGAAAGCCTTTAATCCAGCACTCGGGAGGCAGAGCCAGGCGGATCTCTGTGAGTTCGAGGCCAGCCTGGGCTACCAAGTGAGTCCCAGGAAAGGCGCAAAGCTACACAGAGAAACCCTGTCTCGAAAAACCAAAAAAAAATAATAAACAAACAAACAAACAAACATTTTCTTAGCTTAAATTCAATCTCAATAAAATGGTGTTTAACCAAGTTAAGACTGTACCTACCAACTGGGGATCATCCATCTTACCAGCACAAGACTGATAGCAGCAGGATAAATGTTCTAATTGTCCAATAAATAAATAAATAAATAAATAAATAAATAAACAAACAAACGTTTTCTTAGCTTAAATTCAATCTCATTAAAATGGTGTTTAACCAAGTTAAGACTGTACCTACCAAATGAATTCTCTGACAAGGACCACACAATGCAGTAGCCACACACAGCTACTGGGGTGTAAACAGTCTGGTTATTACCCATTCACTGGGGGATTGTTCTGTATTCTAGTGTTCTCAGTGAAATGTGGGGATAAAAGGTTGACTCTTTAAAGATTAGCAAAATTAAATGAAATAATTTTTTTGAATTTCTTAAGAATACCCTTGATTTTAAAATTTTAGGAAAATATTTTATTATATTACTTTTTTAAAGATTAGAAAATTATCCCAGCGTAAAGTCCTTAGTATGTGGCAGATTATCTGTTGCTTAAAAATGAATATACTTTTTTCACTCTGGAGTTTCAAGGAATGTCCAATTAGATCACTAATCTAGTGATAAGAATAAGAATAAAAAATTAACATTTCTATTTTCGAATCACAATCATTTTGCAATCATCTATCAGTCATTTTAAATGACTGGTTCATTTGAAGCAAAGTCAGTTTAGTTCATTGCTTCTCCACCTGTGGGTCATGACCTCATGGGGGGGTGTCAAACACGCCTTTCACAGGGAGCACATATTATATAGCCTGTGTATCATATATTTACATTACAATTCATAACAGCAGCAAAATTAAAGATATGAAGTAGTGAAGTGTGATCTTAATTAGTCTTATCAATAAAAGCCAGGAGTCAAATATCAGGGTAACAGCCTAAAAGATCAGAAAAGCAAAGGAACAGCCTCTAGTGACTTCTTACCTCTCTTGATCTTCAGAACGAAGGAGGGCCCAGGTCTGTCTCCTCCTGCCTTATATTCCTGTTTCCATATCCCAATTGTGCTGGCATTAAAGCCTTCTAAGTGGTGGGATTAAAGGTGTGTGCCAGCACCACCTGGCCTCTATGGTTAACTAGTGACCAACCCTGCCTTCTGATCTCCAGGCAAGCTTTATTTGTCAGAACACAAACAAAATATCATACAACAAAGTAGCAATGAAATTTTATGGTTGGGGTCACTACAACATGAGGAACTGTATTAAAGGGTCACAGGTTTAAGAAGGTTAAGAACCACTGGTTTAGTGTGACTATTGACAGATTCCACACAAGAATTAAAACTATTTTGATCTCTGATGGAAAGAAAATTTATAACTGGCACTCTTCTGTCTATGTGTTCACACACATCACTAATGATCTGATCTAGATCTAATTCTCATAGTGAAGAAGCACCCACATCCCAACAAGTGATTTGATAAAGAGCACATAGGAAATCATATCTGGAGGGAAACACTTGTCCAGCAACCTCAAAACTCTACAGAAAGTATTCACGCTTCATGTAACACAAGCAATGTGAGCATACTGGCAGATTTCATCACAACAGCTTATTTTCTTTAACAATAAAAACTTAAGGTTGTGACAAAGTACTATCACCAATTTCTATCTCAATAGTTTTATTCTACATAGCTTCAATTATCCACTGTATATATTTAAAGAGTAAAATTGCTACCAGTACAGATAGGTATATATTCTAAAATTCTAAGTCTAAAATTTAGAACAAAGAACTTACTGTAAGTACTGAGGAAAGCTTGCCTATGGGGAACTAAGCTAACATAAGGTTACTATTGATTCAAGTCAGCCTGGACTATCTAGGCATATGCTGTGTACTTAGCATTCTACCAGTGCCATGGAGACATAAAAAATGAGGTAATTGATTTTGTTTCAGAATTTCTAATAGAAAGTATTGATAAAAAAGCCCCTACAAATGAGCACACAAAACTTTTGTTTAAAATAATCTGTTTATTATATGATTGTGATTCATAATTCATTTTATACACAGTCACAGGACCTTAGGGCATAGAGTACAGAAAGGACATCTTTTATGAAAGAATCTTTATTTCCGAAATGACTCACCTAAAAACAAATTCTGTTTCTTTGGCAGAAAGCAAAGACTTTAAAAGATTGACCCTGGCAGATATTATGTGGGAATTTTTGATTCTGCCTTTGAACCACAGTATTATCATTCTATCTATAATGAGCTACTGTGGGTGGCATGCATCATAAAATAATATCTGGTAAAGTGGTTACAGAATGCATTTTATAATTATAAAATATATAGCTTTATATACAGAATATGCATTTTTTTGTATCTATCAATGACCTATCAATCCATTCTCAAAAGATAAAACCTCATATTCTCTTGCAGTTTGGTTAAATCATTCCATTTAGCCTCTGCAATGTTGCAGGGGCATGGGTAAGTTTTTTACTCATTTTTATTTTGTATATATTTAGGACTACAGAGGCAATTAAGGCTACTCTAGACTCAGACCAGAGAATTTCCAAAGGGGAGCCTTCTTTGTTTCTTCTAGATATTGTTTTTATAAATAAAACTTAGAAACTCTGAATAAAATTTCCTCGATCATATAAACACATTCCCACCCAGAGTGAAACAGGCAGTGACAAATGCAACAGGGAAGATAACTAAATGGACCCAGTCGTCACAGTGTATTTTGCTGAGAGTAAATGCCTGTACAACAGGTATTTACTTCTAAATGGAAATGAATGCTGTGAAGGCAAAGGTCAGATAACCCTGCAAACTAGCCTAATTTATTAAGTCTCAGAAAAGAAAAAAAAAGAAAGAAAGAGAGAGAGAGAGAGAGAGAGAGAGAGAGAGAGAGAGAGAGGGAGGAAGGAAGGAAGGAAGGAAGGAAGGAAGGAAGGAAGGAAGGAAGGAAGGAAGGAAGAAAGAAAGAAAGAAAGAAAGAAAGAAAGAAAGAAAGAAAGAAAGAAAGAAAGAAAGAAAGAAAGAAAGAAAGAAAGAAAGAAAAGAAAGAAAAGACATTTCATTTCAACATGGCCAGGTGCACAGAATGTTCTTGTAACAGGAAGCAACTCCTATGAAGTATTCAAGCAGTTCCATGAACTTGAGCTCTTTACAAAGACCCAAGCGATGGGAGGCCTGCAGGAAAGAAAGCTCTGGCTGAGATGACCTTTCTCACATAGGTGGTAAATCACATTCCTGCTTCTTTGATACCATAGGATTTTATGCTCAAATCAGAAATTTATTGCTATTTCTGGAGGCCAATGGTGAAGTTATGACATTAGTAGGACTATGCTTCATAAGCAATCTCTCTCTCCTTCCCCCTCTCTCTCATGCCAGTGGTTACTGACGAATTGTCAGTATGTTAGTATCTGGATTTGCAGATCCAGCACCTCAGTCTTTGCTACTTTCTTTTCACCAAACATTTGTCTTCACCTGGTCTTCACTGTTGACATCTATCTATGACTTCTCTGGTGATTACAGGGACACTAGGTATGTTAGCCTAACCCCTTTTCTTGGTACTATCTCACTTTAATTTTCACCTTAGATACATATTGAAATAACCCATTTCTATAGATATTTCATCAGTATCTGTTTTGGATTGCTAGTATCCTATGGGGTGTTGATGTTCATCTAGGGGAAATCTGAGCTCCTTCCCTGGGATACACAATGAATTGAACACCCCAGAAAGACAAAAGACCAAGACACAGAGAAAGTGAAAGTAGTAACTTTATACCTTTGGAGCTGGAGGGGCCCTAAGGCTGGGATCCCATAACAGGGACTCTTGGTGGGGTGTTTTATTGGGTCCCTGAGGCCACCAGTTTCCCCTATTTGTCCTGTTTATTTAACCAACTGAGCCTTTCTGCCATTCCTCCTTATAATGTCTTCTAGGAACAAAAAGTTGCCATCTCAAGGAGGTAGCGCTATCATTCCCATCTACTAATTTACCACCACTGCTCCCCAAAAGTGAGCTGCCTTATCTCTTCTGACTAGTTTAAATTTGCAGTTCACTTAATATTTTGTCAGCTATTAGAATAGCTATACTTGGTTAGTTCTTTAGTTCCAATTACTTGGAATAACTTTTGTCATCCTTTACCCTACGGTGATATTTCTTTGATATTGAGGTATGTGTTTTGGAGCCAGCCAAAAATAGATCTTGTTTCCTCACCCAGGAACATAGTCTGTGTCTCTTGATTATAGAATTGAGACTGTTGGTATTAAAAGTTGATATTGAAAGGTATGCACTCATTTTTGTCATATTGATTTGTGGTTCTTTCTTATACCTCTTCGGGAACTTTCTATTGATTCCCTGTGCCACCTTGCATATGTTTATCCTTTCCTTCAGAGCCAAGTGTTACTCCCATTATGCTCTGCAGAGCTGGGTTAATGATCATAAATTCTTTTAAGCTGTTACAATGAAATATTTTTATTTTTAATAGATACTTTTACTGGGTATCATACTCTGGGGTGACAAATGTGGTCCTTCAGGACTTGGAGTTCATTCTTCCAGGCACTTCTGGCTTTTAATTCTACTGTTAAATAATCAGGTATTAATCAAACTAGGCTGCTTTTATAAGTGACTTGAGCTTTTTCTCTTATAGTTTTCAGTACCATTCTTTATTCTGTATTTTTAATGTTTTAACTCTAATACAGGGGGAGGGACAAAGGGGGAAAGCAACGAAAGAGATATCTTTTTTTAAATTTTCTAATATGATGTTTATTTTGTATAGCAAGCAGCTAACTAATAACTTTCATTTTCAGTACTCTTTTTTAATTTTATAATTAATTTAATTTTACAAGAGATATCTTGATAGACAAAGTCGTTATGAGGAAAGGGAGAAACCTGGTGCCAGGTAAACTCCCAGTAATCCACAATCACAGGTCCCATAATCCCAGGATGACCCCAGCTAAGACTCCTAGCAATAGTGGAGAAGGTATATGAACTGGCCTTCTCCTGTAAGCAGATTGGTAACTATCATAATTGATATCACAGACCCATCATCCAGTGACTAATGGAAGCAGATGCAGAAATGCAAATCCAAGTGCTAGTCTGGCCATGCTCCAGGAGTCCAGTTGAAGAGAGGAAGGAGGGATTATATGAGCAAGGAGGGTCAAGATTATGATGGGGAATCCCACAGCAACAGCTGACCTGAGCCCTGAGCTTGTGGGAGCTCATGGACTCTAGATCGACAGCTAGGGTGCCTGCATGGGACCAACCTAGGCCTTCTGCATGTGGGTGACAGTTGTGTAGCTTGGTCTGTTTGTTGGGCCCCTAGGAGTGAGACCAGAATCTGTCCCTGGCACATGAGCTGTTTTTTTTGAAATCTATTCTCTATGGTGGGATGCCTCTCTCAACCTTGATGCAGGAGGAGGAGCTTGGTCCTGTCTCAACTTGATAAGCCATGCTTTGTGCACTCTCGTGGAGGCCTTACCCTTTCTGAGGAGTGGATTGGAGGAGGGTAGGTAGAAAAAAGGTAGGAGGAATGGGAGGAGAGGAGGAATGAGAAACTGTGGTTGGTATGTAAAAAAAAAACAAAACTCTAATACCTAATGGGTAGTATCTTTCTATTCTGATTTTGGTTTGTTTTCTGTAGGTCTCTTGTACATGGGTAGTCACTTCCTTCTTTAAGTCTGGAAATTTTTCTTCTATAGTTTTATTGACGGTATTCTTCATGACTTCTTTCTGTAGAGCTATGTACAATGTTCAAAAGTAAAATAAGTCTTAGTAGCTTGAGATGCCTGTTTTTCTCTAGGGGCTGGTACCGGAAATTATGGAGCAGCAAAGATTGGTCTAAGCAAAGTAAACAGGGGTTTTCTATTTGCTTCAAGAGGTTGGGGGACTGTATTTCTGGATAAACATTCCGGGGAACTACAGGCTACAGGATATAGGAGGTTCATGGCAGTATCTAGAGTGTGGTCCCTGTGCAGTATAGGTGTGCCTAAGCAAGCGAAGTGGGGTGCAGCAGGCCTTGCAGGTTTCACTGCTGGGACAAGAGCTCTCTGGGCAACATAGGCAGCCATAAGCCTGGGAAACCAGGGTCCATTTCCTGCTGCAGGAGACTATATGCACTAGGTTCCAGGACTGGAAATCCTGAGAGCTGTTGGTAGCCCTGGAGGAGGAGGCCATAGCAAGTACCAGAAGCATGGTTCCTTGGTAATATAGGTTAGCCTAAGCAGTGAAAGCCATTTTTTTCTCACATTATGAAGATTTGGGGGACATATAGGTTTTGAATCTATTTTTATTAAAATTTTTTGTCCTTTTTATTCTGCTTGAAATCTTAGTGGAAAAAAAAATAAGCAACACATATTCAATCCTCTTTTTTTTTTTTTTTTTTTTTTTTTTGACCATTAGTCTATGGACGAGGCTAAGCTTTGATAAATTATAATGATAAAATTGAACTCAGTGGGTGGAATTTCATTTTGAAGTCTTTTTAGAGTATGAAAAAAAACATATTGAAGATATATTATTAATCCAGACTAACCCTCAAATTTGGCTTAATAAAAACACAGAGTTTGCTCTAGCTCTGAGAATGAATGATTAAGTAATATTGTACAAGTTAATATAACTCACTTAGATAAGATATCTAAGTAATCTATCAGATGTAATAACTACATACATCATCTAGTAATGATTTCAATATTGAAATTATTATATGTAGAGCCCTTAAAAATGTCTGCCGCTTCTTTGTACTTGACTGCCACTCTTTATTGTTGCTCCCTGTTGTGGTCACATATTGCAAATATTAGAGCTTACTTGTCACAGAACTTGAAGAGAGCATGTAAGGAGTTGTTTTGCTTGCTGCTGTATCCCAGTGATGGCATCAGTGCCTGGCAAAGGACATTCAATTGTGATTGCCCAATTAATGAGAATGAAGAGTAGTGGTAATATCATTCTCTTTCTTTGAGCAACAACGTTTAAGTAAAAAAAGGAGAGTTTCTCTGGTTCATGGTTTGTTAGATATTCCTTATATACAGTAAAGGGCTTTGCCTTAGTTAGAAGTGAAAATGAACGATCCACAACCTTAAATTGGATGAGAGTTCTGATACCAGCCCAATGAGGTGAAAAATAATTGAAATCCAGGGTGTTTATAACAGGTAAGAGGGAGCACAGGCTCTCGGAGTATCCTGACCAGATGTTTGATCAGCTGCCTTGGACATTACCCTACCTTTCTGAATAGAGACTTATTTATTTATTTATTTATTTATTTATTTATTTATTTATTTATTTGTTTGTTTGTTTGTTTTTCAAGACAGGGTTTCTCTGCGTAGCTTTGTGCCTTTCCTGGGATTCACTTGGTAGTCCAGGCTGGCCTCGAACTCACAGAGATCTGCCTGGCTCTGCTTCCCAAGTGCTGGGATTAAAGGCGTGCGCCACTACCACCCTGCAAGACCTATTTATGAATAATGGAATGAGTTGTGAGAGAACTACTTTTATTATTGTTAACCAAGAAGAAATGTTCTTTATATAATGCAGAGTGAAAGTCTCTCTTGATTTTGAATTCTGAGATCACTTTTCATGGATATGAGCAATTTTCTTCTTTCTCTCCTTGAATATGTAAAAAATTTATTACAAATATACATTCTTGAATTTTTATTGAAAAAATTGCCATACAGTATAGTTTGACCATATTCCCCCCTCCTCCTTTTCCTCACAGATCCTCCCCACCTCCAAATCTACCCAACTTTATGTTCCTCTTTATCTTTTTCATTTAAAACATAAACAAACAACAAATAAGCAAAAACCTCAATGCCACAAAACACAAAAATACCCACAAAGGCATAAAAATGAAAACCACAACAAACAAGCAAAAGAATAATAGGACAAAAAATTGCCAAAATGAAGCAAAAATTCTAGGGAAGTAACATTGACTTCATTTTGTTTGGGCCAACTACTCCTGGGCAAGGGGCCTGCCCTGAAGTGTGGTTGATCTACCCAGTGATACTCCATTGAAGAAAATTAATTTTCTTTTGCTGGTAGGTATCAATTGCAATTAGCTTTTTGGTTAGTGTTGGGATCTTGTGTCAACTTTCCCTTTTCAGTGGCAGGATCCTGACTATGTGAATCTTGTGAATACTGCTACAGTATCTATGAGCTTATTTGTGCATCATTCCTGTTTTGTTTGGAAGACATTGTTTGTCTGGAGTCATTCATGACTGTCTCCTCTTCGTCTTTCCATTTCCTCTTCTGCCTAGATCCCTAATCCTTGCAGGGGCAAGTTTGATCAAAAAAAAAAAAAAAATCCCATTTAGGACTAAGTGCTCTAAAGTCTTTTACTCATGGATCAGGGTCTCCTTGTTAATTCTCACTTATTGAAAGAAGAACCATCTCTGACTGAATTGAGTGAGGATCTGCTATAGTATAGCAGAAGATCACTAAGAGTCATATTACTGCTAGATTTTCGTTTAAGCCTGTGACCAATCTTGTCTCAGGTTATTGGCCCCTTTAGCAGTGTCAGCCATGGGTTATCAGGCAGTATCATCTCATTAAGTAGACCTTAAATTCAATTGGGAAGTGGTTGGTTAATCTCATAATATATGTGCCACTGTTGTACCAGTGTATTTTGTAGTCATTTCACTGCTGTGGGTCACAGCATATAGGTGGGTCGTATTGATGATTACATTTCTCCTCTGATAGCATGCTGAGTACTGTGAATCCTCATAGGGGTGAATCTTCTAGTTAGGTCCAGCTTGACTTCTCTGTCTTTGATGACATAAATATGTGTTGCCTTAAGCAATAGGGCTTTACCATCAGGTTGTGGACAGTAACCAATAGCCTTGATAATAGCTTTTGATGCTTGGTGGGTTTCCACCAGTCCCTTTGGCCAATGAGTCAACATGATGCGACCTGTTCCTGACACTGGAGCTTTGACTTGGTGGCATAAGATCTATAGTTGAGAAGGTTTCTCCCCTGTTGTTTGGTTACTCCATTTAGATTTCTTTCATATAAAAGAAGCTTCTACAGTAGTAAGTTTCCATGGGGCTTTGCACATTGGCTTTAGTGTTAGTTGCACTCTTTCCATATTCCATTCTTTGCCTTTCTCTCCCATCCCTTTCTTATTTTATCCTTCTGTTCTAGTTTTCCCTTTGTCTATCCATAACACTGTGTTCTATCTTCCTTGCCTAAGGAGATCCATCCCACCCTATTAGTCCCTTACTCTGTACCAAACCTCTGTCATTATAAGGCTTGTAGCTTGTTTTTCAAATTTTTAATATCTAACATTGACATATAAGACAAAACATACAATATTTGTGTTTTGTTGTCTCACTTGGAATGACTTTTTTCCCTAACTCTATCCATTTACCTGATAATTTCACCATTTCCTTTTTCTTTTTTCTTTTTGGTTTTTCGAGACAGGGTTTCTCTGTGTAGCTTTGCGCCTTTCCTGGAGCTCACTTGGTAGCCCAGGCTGGCCTCAAACTCACAGAGATCCGCCTGGCTCTGCCTCCAGAGTGCTGGATTAAAGGCGTGTGCCACCAACGCCCAGCAACCATTTCCTTTTTCTTAACAGCTGTATAATATTTCACTGCCATTGATAAGTTGACAGGCATCTAGAGTGTTTTCTGAATATTATGAGTAAAGAAGCAATGGTCATGAATGAGCAACTATCTATATGCTAGAATATACAGTACTTTGGGCATATGTCCAATTGTGGTATAGCTAGTCCTTAAGGTAAATCAATTGTCAACTTTCTGAGGAATCTCCACAGTTATTTACATGTTTGCACTCTCATCATCGGTGAGTAAGTATATATTCTCCTTTCTTCATATCCTGGCCTACATGAGGTGACATTCGTTTTATTGATCTTGGTCATTCGTACTGGTGTAAATGAAATCTCAAAGTAGTTTTAGTGTGCATTTCCTTGATAGCTAAAGATGTTGAACATTTCTTTAAATGTTTCTCAGCCATTGCATTTTATCTGTTAACACCTTGGTTAGTTCAGCAAACCATTTTCTTTAATGGGTTGTTTTCTTGATATTCAGGATTTTTATTTAGTTTTGTAAATGTATTTTAGATAACTCTCTATCAGATATATAATTGTAAAAAATCATTTTCCATTCTTTAGATTGCGGCTTTGTCAGAATAATGGTGTTTTTTTGCCCTAGAGAAGCTTTTCAACTTCAGGAGGTCCCATTTGCTTGTGCTATTAGTATCCTGTTCAGAAAGTCTTTCTGGATCAAACATTTTAAGCCTATTCCCCACTTTCTCAACTATCAGATTCAGGGTATCCAGTATTATATTAAGATCCTCAAACCATTTGGGGTTCCATTTTGTGGGGTTCCATTTTGTGATGATTTATAGATATGTATTTCATTCTGCTTGTAGACAACCAGTTTACTACCACTATTTGTTGAAGATGCTGAATTTTCTCCAGTGTATATTTTTTACTACTTTGTCAAAATCAGATGCCCATAGTTGTGCAGGCTTCATCTGTGTTTTCAATCTGATCCATTGATCAGCATGCTTTGTTTCATGCAAATATCATGCTATTTTTTTATTATTATACCTCTTTATTGAAACTTTAAATCTTCAATGATGATACCTCCAGAAGTTCTTTTATAATTCACAATTATTTTAGCTACCCTAGGTTTTTCTGTGTTTCCAGTGAAGAGTGATTTTTTTTTAATTCTATGAAGAATTGTGATTGAAATTTTGATGAGCATTGCATTGATGTAAATTTCTTTCATTGGGATGGCTATTTTCACAATATTAATCCTGCTGATTCATGAGCATGTTCAATCTTTCCATCTTCTAGTGTTTTCTTTAATCCTGGATTTCAGTATTTTAAGACTTTTATTAAACAAGTCTTTCACTTTCTTGGTTAGAGTTATCCCAAAATATCTTTCAGCTATTGTATATGTATTATTTCCCAGATTTGTTTCTGAGTCTATTTCTCACTTGTTTATAGGAAGGAAACTGGTTTTTGTGGGTCAAATAATCACTATTTTGCTGAAAGTGGTTATTAACCAAATAAGTTTACTGGTGGAGTTCTTAGGGTCTTTTTTGTACAAAATCATATCATCTACAAATGAGTACTTTGGTTTCTTCGTTTTCTGTATATATCTCCTTCATCTCCTTTATTTGTTTGCTCTAGTTAAGACTTCAAGTTCCATATTGAATATGTACAGAAAGAGTGCGCATCCTTGTATTCTTCCTGATTTTAGTAGAAATGCTTTAAGTTTTTCTCTGTTTAGACTGATGTTGGCTATGAGTTTCCTGTGAATTTCCATTATTATGTACATGTATTTCCCTTTTATTGCTAGTCTTCCCAGGGTGGTTATTTTGTTTGTTTGTTTGTTTGTTTTATCATGAAGGAATGTTGGATTTGTCAAAAGGATTTTCTGCATCTAATGTGGTGAGCATGTGTTTTTTGTTTGTTTGTTTGGTTGGTTGGTTGGTTTTGTTTCAGTTTGTTTCTGTGGTTTATTGGTTTGCACATGTTGATATTTTCCTGATTCTTTGGGATGAAAGAAATTTAATAATAGTGAGTGATATTTTTTATGTGTTCTTGAATTTGGTTTGCAAGTATTTCTTTGAGGATTTTTGTATCTATGCTAATATATATGTTGGTCTGTAATTTTCTTTTCTTTTTGTTGTTGTGTATTTTTATGGTTGAGGTATCAGGGAAATAGTGGCTTCATAAAACTAAATAGGCAATGTTTCTTGTGTTTCTATTTTGTAGAAAAATTTGAACAGTATTAGCATTAATTGTTTTTTGAAAGTCTGGTAGAATTCTGCATTGAATACATCTGGTCCTGGGATGTGTGTTTGTGTGTGTGTGTGTGTGTGTGTGTGTGTGTGTGTGTGTGTATGTGTGTGTGTGTGTGTGTACACATGCATGTACATGTCAGACATGCAGCAGTGTGTCATTCAGTTTTCTTCTATCTGATGAATCTTTCTTTGTGTCCTAGTACATGGACCATTTTGAAAAAAGTTTCATGATCTTTTGAGAAGAAAGTATATTTCTTAGTGTTTGGATATAATGTTCTATGGATGTCAGCTAAGTCTATTTGATTTTTGATGTTATTCATCTCCAAAATGTACTTATTTAGTTTTTGTCTGGATAACCTGTATATTATTGGAAGTAGAATGTTGATGTTGCCTGATACCAGGGTACAGAGGTCAATGTGTGATTTTAGTTGTAGTGGTGTTTCTTTTATGAATTTATATACCCCTATGTTTGGTGCATAGATGATAAGAATTGAAATATACTCTTGTTGGATTTTTCCTTTAGTGAGCATTTATTATCTCCCACACCATCTTCTCTGATTATTTTTGGGTTGAAGTATATTTTGTCTGAGATTAAATGGATACAACTGCTTGCTTCTTGAGTTGTTTTTCTTGAAATAACTTTTTGTATTTTTTTAACCTGAGTTGATGTCTGTCCTTGATAGTAAGGATGTTTCTTGGATACAGAAGAAAGATGGATCCTATTTTTGCATATATTCTGGTAGTTTGGATCTTTTTATTGATGAATTGGAACCATTAATATTGAAGGTTATCAATGGGCACTGCTTATTGATTTCTATTATTCTGTTTCCATAATGTGGGTTTCTCTCCCTTGATTCATATTCTGGGATCGTTTATTTGTGTCTTTTTTAGTATAATTAACTTCTTCAGACTGACGTTTCTCCATTGAGTGCCTCCTAGAGGGTGAAATGGGTAGACAGAAATTGCTGAAATTTCCTTTTTTATTTTTGGAATGCTTTTCTCTATAGATTGTGATTGATATTTTACTGGGTGTGGCAGTCTGATCTGACATGCATTGTCTCTCAAAGTTTGGAGAGCATGTCTAGGCCCTTCTGGATTTTGAGGTCTCCACTCATTAGTCAGTTATTTAGCCTTCCTTTAATACTATTTTCTTTTACCCTTGAAGCTTTTAATATGTTTTCTTTGTTCTGTACATTTAGTGTTTCAGATATTTGTTGTTGGCAATTTCTTTTCTGGTCCTGTCTATTTAATATGGCAGCTAACAAAAGAAGGGAGATTGGCTAGAAAGTAATGTTTTTTGTACATCAGCACTTCTTTCTTTAGATTGGAGAATTTTTTCCCTTGATTCTGTTTAAAATACCCTCTGTGTCTTTGACCTGGGTTTCTTCTCCTTCCTCTATCATTCTTATTCATAGTTTTTTATATTGTCCCAGATTTCCTGAATGTTTTATGCCTAGATATTTTTATATTTAACACTTCTTTGATGGAGCTAACCATTTCTCCTAACTTGTCTTCAGTACCCCAAATTTCCTCTTCTATGCCTTATAATCTGTTGGCAAGTCTTACATCTGAGAATTTTGTTTTACCTTCTAAATTTCTAATTTCATTTTTTACTTCAGTTTGGGTTTTCTTCGTTATTTAGTTTCTACCTTCATGTCCTGAATTATTTTTATTTCATTCAACTGTTTGTGTTATCATGGTCTTTATTAATAGCCTCTTTAAGGTCCTTGAACCTGCTCATAATTGCTTATCCTGGGCTTCAGCTGAGCTGCATTTTACATGGCCTATTTCAATGTGGTTACTGGCATCAGAAGGAGGCATATCATTTTGGCTTTCATGTTTGTGTTTTATGCTTGTATTTAGATCTCTAGATTAATGATGTTTGAAATGTATCTTGGTATAAATATCTCACCTTGTTTTTGTTGTTGTTGTTGTTGGTGGTGGTGGTTTTCTTTAGTGTCTGGGGGGGGGGTGCATGTTCTATCCTTTGGTTGTTGTTTCACACTCTGGATCCTTGAAGAGTGTGATTGCTGTGGAGACCCTGGTAGCGAATGCTTCTGCAGATTGCTGGGTGGCTCAAAAGGAATATAGATGAGCTAGAAGGAAAATCTGAGGGGATGCAGGAAAGAATTAAGGAGACTTGGATTTGTACCCATCAAGAGGCAGAGTTCACAGGGAGTAGAGGTAGGGTTCAAGGAAGGGCTCCTGTAAGCAGCCTCCTATAGAACTTAGGGTAATTATTGAGAGGCTAGAATAGAGGACAGGAAAGATGTGGAAAATCACCTCCTTTGTCCCAGCCAACTATGGCCACTTGGCGTCTCTGATAGCTGATACAAAAGAATTGGGATATGGCTAGAAGAGAAGGCCAGGAAAGTCAACAGGACAGAACTAAGGGACCTGGTATTGATATCAAGAGGTGAGGTCTCCAGGTAATAGGGGTACAGTGGGAGGGTGTGATCATGCAAGCAAGATGCTATAGGAAGAAGAGTATATGTAGAAAGATAGGAATGAAAAGTCTTCATTTGTTTATTAGAAGAAAACTCCATTTTGACTTTTCAAATGGCAAGATTGGTTTTGTTATTAAACAATATTCATGTATTTGAAATCTTTTCTTCTCACCTGACATTTGAGCACTTAGATAGATAGCATGTTTAATAGGGAGGAACTGATTCAAGTCAACAATTTAATTTTCTCTTGACATAGAATGAGGGAACGGGGAGAAATTGGAGAAAGGGTATCACCCTTTTAGTTATAAGATGAATAAGTGAAAATGAATCAGATCTAGTAAATAGTGTGATGAATAATAAGATATATTCACTTGAAATGTGTTAAGGGATCATGTTTTAAATGTGCATATATCCCCCCTCCTACACACACACACACACACACACACACACACACACACACACACGAGGACACTATGATCAGATGACTACAGTGATTTGACTATAGGGATTGTCTCACAGTGTATGTGTCTATGGACCCATCATATTGTATACCACAAATATACAAACATTTTCATTGTTATTTGAATTTTTAGAAATATATGTGAATATTAGAGGCAATTCATGTTCTACTGGAATCAGTGACTCTCAGGGATATGGAGTAAGCCAGGCTGGTTTTCCTGTTTCCTCCTTTAATGTATAATAGAGATGAAAATTTGATAATGATAAGTATTTATTACTTTCTTGAGTGATTATTTGTGTAGCTAGTTCTTGAAATGTATTTAGTTGTACTCTCAGTTTTAAAACTGCAAGAGGAATTGTACCCAAATGTAATTTTCCCCTTTGATATCTTCAGCATACTTTCCCAACTAAAAGTAAAATCAATAACATCTGAGACTCCCCTCCTGTAGCATATATCTGCATGCTCATACTGACCCAAACACCGATAGACTAAAAAAATGTGTTTTAGTAACAGTTATAATTATATCACTTTTATTAGCAATGAGTAAGGTTATTTTATAGCTTATCTTTTTTTAGAGATTTATTTATTTTTATTTTATGTGTAGTGATGTTTCACCTGCATGTCTGAATACCATATGCATGCTGTCCCTAGAGAGATCAGAAGAGGGGCTAGATCCTGTGGAACTAGAGTTACAGATCGCGCAATCACCATGCAAGTGCTGAGAACTGAATATGGGTCCCATGATAAAGCAACCAGTGTGCTTAACTGCTGTGCCAACTCTCCAGCCCCTATCTTACAGTTTAATAGTAAAAAAAAAAAAAAAAAAAAGAAAAAGAAAAAAGAAAAGAAAAGAAAGAAAAAATGAAGTATTTTAAATTGTTAGGGAAACAGTGAATTGAAATGTTTCTTTCATGTTGGCCATTATCCTAATGGAGAAATTCAACTTAGAACACATTCAAATTAGACTACTTGTTTTGGCTCCAAAAGCTGGATTGCTGTTGCTGTCTATTGCCTTACATACATTATCAATTAATTCAAATATTTGATAATTTCATATTTTACTGAAATAGTTTGTTTCTAATCACTGCGTATAGAGCTAGAAAGGGGCAATTCTTGCTCAATCTTTGACCCTGTCACTTTCTTGCTCCTTGGCTCTTCTCTCATTTCTTTGTTTACCAAGTGGAAATGATCTTTTCTATTGTTTTCCAGTACAACAAACTCATCCTTGTTTCTTCCAGGAACTTCTCTGGCTATTAGCTCTAAAATTCTCACCAAGGATACTGGCCCAGCTCCACCCTACAAAATTAGGGTGGGTGTTAAAATTGTTCTATACATGGCCTCGTAGAGTGACACAGGGATAAGTATATTAGTACATTTTTACTTAGAAAAATTCATATACATTGAAATAACTAACAATAGCTTTTGTAGATTTACTGTATTTGTATGATCTTCATGGCTCTCCAAGTTTATCTTCTAGCATGACCAACTCTGATGTCCATGGCATCATAATATATAAGTAAAATTTCAGATGGTATCTGAGCACAGAGAAACTTCTGCTGCTAGAAAATAAGTCTTATCTATGTTCAGCAACATACACATATTCTGGACTTCTGGTACCACTCCTTCGTATTTTAGGCAAGTAGTATCTACCTTGTAGAAGTTAATGTTTTTGTGACTTATACAACTAGGTTGGAATTTCTCACCTTTCATTTCTCTGCTGTGTAACAGAAATTTTCTTAAACTGTATAAATCTCAATATATATAGGTTTTGTTCTGAATCTTTGTTCACTTTCCAATTTAATATATTGACCTTCTCATCTCTTATTATGACATGGAAAATTGGAGGTCTTTGCTAGGTGTCTAGAACATTTGTAAAAGATGACACAGAGAGCTGTCTTGCTTTGTCCACCACATGAACAAAGTGAAAAGGTGCCAATGAAGGATCAAATCCTTCCACTTAATATACTGCCATTCTGATATTGGACCTCTCAGCTTTCAGAAATGTAATGAATAATTGCAGTGTTACAACCATCAACTTGATGATAATTTTTATTGTAATTCCTCCAGCTCACATTAAGATAGCATCTATAAAATTCAGGGTTATTTTAAGACTTTAAACCTATAACAATTAGGTAGTTATCAAGGTCTATTCTCACCAGCTGTTTTTGTTAATAAATATTTACAGTAATTATAATTAATATCTTGAGAGCAGTAAATTATTTTGTGACATTCATAGTGGTTAAGCAGTCCAATTTGTAGCCTAGAGATGTTAAGTCACAGACAACATAATACAAAGATAAATATTGAAAATAAGTACAGCTTCACAGTAAATTTGGAAGCAACTTGAAAGCAGAATGCATGTGAGTAAGTACATGTTAAAAATAAGTCCAGGAATTGACCTGAGTTTAAGAAGTAAATTGCTAGATTGTGAACAGTTTGCCTACCTTCTCAGTGAAATTCCACTGGGCAATATTAGAGGAATTTTGTGTCCCAAAGGAACTATGTTGAGTCTGTGCTTGCAAAATATATTTTGCCTGCATTGTCTTACTTGATCTCAACACAATCTTGTGAATTATGCATTACCCTCAAGTGCAAACATAAAACTCTCAGAGATTAATGACCCTCCAAGGTGACACTATTCTCAAATGGTAGAGCAGATATGGCAACTTAGGATTTGTAACACTGTGACTCACCTCGTCATTGCATGTCTCATTGTAGTGAGCTCCTCACTGCACATTTGCTGTTTGATACTGTAGATATAACCATAATCCACAAGACTCCTATCATATTTGGCAGGATAAGACATTATCTTATTATAACATAGTCTATGTATTTAACTGCTCAACACAAAACATAAAAAGGAAACAGAAGCCACAAAGTCAACTTAATAATGTAAATGACTGAATGACTGAACAAGCTATAGAACAGTAAGACATTTGTATTAGCTGGTATCTAACTATGGTAAATATTGCTGTGATGAAACACATGAACAAAAGCAACTTAAAGTGAAGTTATTTGGCTTATATATCTTAAATTATGGTCTGCTGAGGGAAGCCAATGCAGGAACTCATCCTGCACAGGGACTTTGAGGCAGGAGCTGATACAAAGGTAATAGAGAAGTGCTGCATATTGGCTTGCTTCTCGTGGCTTGTTCAGTCTGCTTTCTTATAGAACATAGGACCACCAGATCATGTATATTCCCACTCACAATGGTCTTGGCCTTCTCTTTTAATTGCTAAATAAGAAAATGCCCTACAGGCTTGCTTGTGGAGGCATTTTCTCAATTGGTATTCCTTCCTTTTAGATGACACTTGCTTGTGTCAAGTTGACATAAAACTACCCAGCACAGCTGGTCATTAGCAAAATATGTACTTTTTACTTAATCAGTTTTTTCCTTAGTTGTTTAAAAGAATAAAAAAGCTTAGTTTGGGGGCATCTAATGCAATAACAATCAGCATTCCTTTGAATAAGCACATTACTCCATAAGGAACATTGCAGTAAAACAGGAGTGATGATCATGATGACAAGAAAATAGTCAAACCAACAAAATATGCATTCACTATGATCTTTAAATTTTCTATCTACATAAATATCTATCTTTACAAATCAATGTAATGGATTTTTCTTTAGGCTGCCAGGTCACACACAAAAAAAAAATGACACTGAGGCATATTATTAACTATGAAAGCTTGGTCTACACCTTACTCTTTCCCATTAGCTCTTACAACTTAAATTAACCTATTTGTATTAATCTTTATTTTGCTTCATGGCTTTTAACCTCTTCCATGTTGCACCTCTTATTTCTTCTCCATGTCCATTGGCATCTTTCTCATGCCTAGATTCATCTCCTCTTCTTCTCTCTGTCTCTCCAGATGTTCCACCTAACTTCTTCCTGTCTAGATTAGTAGCAATTCAGCTGTTTATTTAATCAATCAGAAGGCACTTTAGCAAAGACACATCTTCACAGTGTACAAAATATTTTTACACAACAAATAAGCTTCAAGTGTTCCTCTGGTTGGACACCTATGAAATATATTTCTGTGTGTAGCTTGTGCAGGCAGAGATCAGACTCCCCATGAGATCAAGTCATTTACAAAATTCTGGATTAGCTGCAGAGATGACTGAAATACTATGCCCATAATTCTTTTGTTTCATGGTATATCTATGGTGCTAAGCCTCTTTTCTCACTTTGCTATTTTTCAACCTTCCATCTAATGAAATGGGAGCATCTGAGATTTGTTTGACATCCTCACCATTCAGTCCCAACTCTCAACTTGTTACCAAATTTACCACTTATTCACTATCTCTCTGCATAAGTGATATGCTTACAGCAACAGGAACAAAGGACAAAGGGGGTTTTCATTCTAGGAAAAGAAGAAGCAGTTAAGGATCCTGCCACAGTTTCTCTGCCTTCTGATTCCTCTTCAAAAACACAACTTCACAGCTTAGTGCAGACTTCACTGGAACAAGAGTGAAACTACCATACTAAACACAATAGTTAGGCCTCCTTGTGGAACTTCTCTGGCAAAGCATTCTTCTCTACCAAGCTATCCTTCTGCTATATCCTTCATTGCCAAGGCAACTTCAGTTCTTGCTCCAGTTGCTCAAATGTATCCACAGGCTGCTCCTTTAGAAAAGTCTTCTAGTTAAGTGTCTAGATGCCTGATATTTTTTTTCAATACTTATTTTACAATGCCATATTTCAAAGTGATTTTTCTAACCTAAAATCCAGAAAAAATATATTGCAAAAACAAGAAGTCTAAAATTTTGTCTTATCTAAAGGGTAGAGTATTTAAAAGGCTCCTGGGGCTTGCAAGGCAACAGCAGTGCCCAAGCAAAACCAACCATGTTAGGGAATTGCATCAATCTTCTAGTGTTAATGCAGAAGATCACCAAACAAGAGATGGCTTAAAATATGCAAATTTGTCTCAAAATGCTAGGGTGGGGTGGGTGGGTAAGGCCAGGCTCCTTTACAACTATGAAGTAAGTTCCTTGTCTGAATCTTCTAGAAACTGTCTATTTTTCACATTTTGGCATGAGTCACATGGACATTCTACCTTCACATTGACTTCCTCCCTTGTAGTGTCACCTATGGGTAACTACTACACTTTTTACACATATGAGCATATGTGGATCAATGCCAATCCCTATCCTATGACCTTGCTTATATCTGATTTCTTGTTTTTTTTTTGAATCCTCCCTTCAAAAATTGTGTTATTCTGAGATCCTAGAAATTAAGACACAAACACACATCCTTTGGGAGACATATTCACTCAATATTAGGGATGAGCTAGAAAGAAGGTACCATCTTAGAAAGGGTATCAGACATTCACCTCTGGTCTATGATACTAACTTTATGTTCTGTTAACCTTATGTTAGGTTTCTAGTTTCTGGAAACCAAGTGTTTTATGTGAAAGATCATGCATTTGCTTAGTTTTATAATAGGGGAACTATGCACAATTCATTGTCCACTGGAGCCATCCATCTATACGTGATCATTGTCTCTTATCATCTAAATCTGTCTACTTACTTATAAGATTTAAGACATCAGTGCTGTGGGACGGTCTGTATGTCAAATTGCTCTGATTGGTCAATAAATAAAACATGATTGCATGCAAAAGTATAAAAGAGAAAATCTAACAAGTACAGAAACACTGCAGGATAACAGCAATGAAGACTAAACGAACTAAATAACTTATAAATGTATTAATTTATAAGAACATCAGTGCAGATCGTGCATATTTTGTTTCTCACGACTGCTGAGTGGCAGAGCTCCTAATTTTGTTTTCCTAAGACAAAATATTGCCATTGTGGCAACCACATATCCTCTCAGTACTCACTATGGTATTCTCCTTCTTAGAGAAATCTTTTCTTAATTTCCTTTATTTTTTCCAGAATTTTATTATTTAGTATTTATCAGTATTTTTAAATCGCATATGCTTTCCAAATACACTTATTATTACATGTATTAGAAACATATATGTGTATATTGAAAGCAAACTAGCCTTTGCTTGTATCAAAAAAATGCTTTATGTATTCCTCTTCCTGCCATTTTGGAATATCATTTCTCTGTCACTTATGAATTCATGTAACAAGATTTAAAAATTGTTCCTTTGGTTCAAATTTCCTGTTTAAAACATAATATAACAGAAAAAGTCTTCATGGTTCATTTTGTTTTTAAGAATGCTAACTATATACAGAATGTACTGGAGTCTTAGGAAAAAAGGCCTGGTAATGATGAAGGAAGCCATAAAAGAGTTTTTGACCATAGGTAGCTGCAATCTCATAACTATGACTAAGTTAATTTCACACACAAAAAGAAAGAATAGTGAAACTATGTTCTACATCTTGTTTTTATGAAAATAATCTATTTGGAAATCTTTTTTTTTTTAAACCACATCTCCATTATACTTGTTCAGAATGCCTTGCATTGCGTGTTACTGATGGATCTCTAGTTATCTGCAACAATTATTTTTTGTACAGATATGTATTCAACTACAGGGTATTTTCCTAGAAGTGAGATCCCTCTATTCAAGTGTATGTACATTTAAATTTTTGCTGCATTTTGCCAAGTACTCTCAACAACAATATATAAAAATGTCTGTTTCCTCACACTCCTGCCAATTTTTAAAATCTTTGGCAAACTTGATAAGCTTTTCCAAAACAGATGTATTTTTTGTTATTTAATTTGCATTTTACAGAATAATTAGGTTGAGCATCTACCCATATGGTTTTCAAGCTACATCAATCTTTCTCTTTTTTTGTGAATCAAACTGCTTACTTCTCCTCTCATATTTCCACTGGGCTGTTGTCCTGTCTGTAACATTTTCCCCATGTTTTAGAAACAATGGAAGAGCTTTCCACATAGTATGAGCAGTGAGATTTTTTTAGAGCATTGTTTTTTGAGCCCCATGATCTTTTAAAACCAGATTTTTTTAACGGAAATTTGTGACTTTTGCACATATAGTTGCACTCACAATGACAGCACTGGCAGTGACAGTATGGAGGCAGTCAGAGTGATGTAGATCCCTCCCCATCCTGCTGCAGTTCTGTTCAGTCACACAGGGAGAGGAGTCACATCGCATTCTACAGTTCCCTTCTTTCAGGAGGGAAATCACAGTATCCACCTTACCTTCAAGAATTCATTTAAGAGTAAATTTACCTGTTCATAAACTATCTCTCTTTGGGATTATCAAAACATAAGCTTGTGAATACTAAGTAGACTCAACAACAACAACAACAAAAAAATTCTAAAATTTTCACTGTTATTTAATAATGAAGTGTTATTTTAGTCCTTCTATTTTGCTACTTCTCCTTTATTGTCCCCTACTTTTCATCCTCCTCCTTATTCCCTATTACGTGTGACCATAGTTTTTCTTACCATTCCTTTCGTGGAGCACACACTCGTTTGGTTTTGTATGCAGGATCATAGAGAAAACACAGGCTTGGTGATCACTGCACTGTTGAAGTTATACACCTTGAGGGTGTACCTGTGTCTTGAAAACCTCATTCAGTGAATCAGCTATTACTGGGAAGTGACCTATTATAGGTATTCGAAGAGGAATGAAGTACTCACAGTCCTGTGAAGTAAACAGATTATGAAGTAGCAAGGGCACCTTTCCAACAGTCTGGTAGCTGAAAGACAGCTCAGGTCCTTTTACTAACTGGTTTTGTTGTAGAGATTTATAGCTTCTTTATTCTTGTAAAAAATAAACTTATCCTTTCCTTATTTTAATAAATTCACAGAACTAGAAGAATATGTAGCTTGAATCTGTTGAAAGAAATGAGTTCACAATAAAGGTTGCAAATGACAGCCTCAGTTACAGCCTTTCCAACCATGTAAGGAGATAAGGGAACAACAGCAAATTTTGTGGAATCCCTGAAGTACCTTTGTGGAATGCACTGATTATACATTTTACCTGAATGGTCTTTTCTTTGTTTGGGGGTCAATAAATGGTACGACTATTTTGCTATAAACAGCAGGAGAAAGGGCAAGGCAGAAGGAAGGAAGAAAGAAGGAAAAGAGAAAATAGGTAGAGAAACATTCATTTTCTAGCTTTTCTCCTACAGCTTAATGGGCCAAGGAACATTATTTCTCCTTTTTCTTACACCAGATGATGTATCTGTTATGCTCATATGTAATTCTAAATCTAGACATCATAACATGGAAGGGAGAAGGCAAAATAATTTCTATAATTCAACTTGGATTTTTTTTATTATTAGACTGATTGCTCAACACTAAAGTAAGCAGAAAATAAGAAAAATTTTACCAAATAATATTAAAACCTGAGATACTAAAACCGGATACTTTCTTTGTTGTTGTTTTCTAAGTGCATTTTAGCATTCATTATCCTAGAGGATGGCATGCTTAATGGTACATGGTTTGACAAAGTTGATAGTTCCTAGAATTAATCAACTCCAGAGCTTCAAACTCATATGGTTCATTCCCTACAACCACATCTTCCTAACAAAAGTTTTAAGTAAATATATAGATATACATGTATATATTTTTTTTATTTGAGCTGATTATTCTACTCTGTTGTCTATTAAAGATATTTATATTGTTTTAGGCCATTTTAACAAACTATTATGTTTAATTGGAATTTTAATCTTGTTATATGATTCTTTGTTATTGTGATATGAATACATAGAAGATAAAGGACAGACAGGCTGCCAAAAATGTTCAGGTAATTCTTACCTACTTAAGAAAGAGACAAACAGGCCGGGCGGTGGTGGCACACGCCTTTAATCCCAGCACTCGGGAGGCAGAGGCAGGCGGATCTCTGTGAGTTCCAGGCCAGCCTGGGCTACCAAGTGAGTCCCAGGAAAGGCGCAAAGCTACACAGAGAAACCCTGTCTCGAAAAACCAAAAAAAAAAAAAAGAGACAAACAAACAAAAGACAATGCAACTGCGAATGGTGATACACATCTTTAATCCCAGTACTCCAGAGGTAGAAGTAGGCAGGTCTTTATGTCTTCTAGGTGAACATGGTTCACGTAGCAATTACCAGGATAGTCAAAGATAAATATTGTGATCCTATTGAACACACAAAAAGATGTTCGTTATGGACGCTTTCAGGAATATGCTGGATAGGCTCTGTGGGAACTGGAAGAACACACAAGGTTAGCCAAGAAATGCTCCTACATCTTTTATTTGCTGTTGGATTTTATATCTCCAAGACTGGGAGTAAATCTTGAGGATACTGAAGGAAAGACATTTCTAAATTTAAAATCTCCTTGATCTGTGTGTATCTCGGTCTAATGTGTCACTCTGCCACAGAGCTATTGACTATAGACGTGAATAATGCACTTTCTATAGCTCTTTATAACTACAGACGTTCCTGCACAACCTCTTAGTCACTGCCCCCCCATTTCGTCTTCTTCCTGTCCTCCTAACATATGACCTCATTTTAGAAATCTCATCAGCACACTTCTCTGTCTAATAAGTTTTGAAACATCATCATTCACGTTGTCGCTTTTCCAGTACCTTGGAGTAGATGTTCCTGTTGGCACGTTCAAATTAGGAAACACACAAAATACCCGAATAAAAAGTGACCCTCAGAGCCAGGCATACCTACTTGGTTTTCAGAAAAAGAAAGCACATTTTCATTGTGAAGGGCACTGCAAACTTTTCACAATGGATAACTTTGCAAGGGATTCCAGGAGGCATACCAGATGTCATCCTGATGCCCCTTAGCTCTCTTGAAACTCTTTAGAAACCTTGAAATGAACCAACCATTTCCTGTTGTTCTTTGTCTCTCTTTTTTATGAATTTAATGGAGCATATCAGAAGCATTGAATAGGAACAAAAAAAAAATTGTCTTTATCTTGCCAGTCCCTCAGCTCCTTTAGCTGACAAAATCTCAAATGGATCTCAAATAACCTTTATGTTGCCCCTATATTTGATTCCCCAAGGTGTCTGTGAATGTAGCATTTTTTAAATGAGACAGATCTGGGATATCTTTTGTCTTTCTCTTAATAGAATTACTCTCTTGTCATCATTTACCAGGCTACTTGAAATACAATCATACCTCACACAAGCTTCTCCTATATTTTCTCATCCTCCTCTAATGAAAAATTTGCCTTAATTTTTGCCTTGACTTATTATATGCTTTCATCATATTCAATTGTGATCACTACATTTTAAATAGAAATGTTTGAAAAAATTAGTGGAGAAAATATGCCATGAAACTGGAGACCACCCTTTTCAAACTGCTCTAACAGTATTTGTATTTATTTAAGTAAATCACCCATGTCAAAAGCTGGATCATTCCATTGATAAACTAATCATCTTTTGTACAGGATTTTATTTTATATTTGTCACTTCTCAGTATTTCAGCATCAAAATGATATCACTACGAACATTTACAAAAATCAAATTACTCTTAACTCCATAAGCATAATGTAATATATCAAATAATATTTTAATGTGCTTTTAAATGTTTTCTTATGCATAATTTAAAAGTAGCAATCATTAAAGGCATATTGTTTTTCTTCTTTATTCATATCTAGATTATTACTTCATATTATTATGTACTTACCATAAGCATTGAGAAGATTCCTTACTCCCGAGTGAAATAGTAAATGTTTATGAGATTTACTTTCTGCATAAATAACCATGTCTTCTATCTATACCCTGAAATATAAAGTCACACTGTTACTCCAAACTACTTAGTCTTCAGTCTGAATAAAATAAAATGTCATCCCTTGCAATTCTGGCCTTAATTTGCTGGTTTACAGTTTCTCTCACTGTCTACCGTGTGATGAGAAGCTCTTGAGCAAGTTGGCAGCAGGAAAAGAGTCACGAGTCTGGGATGCATGATGCTGTCTAGTGACTGGCCAGACTCACAGCCTCATGTTTGGAACCTGGCTTCCCTCGAGAGTTGTTCTAATTTTAATATGTGCTGTTCAGCAAAGGCAGTGAGATCCAACAGCAAGATAGATGATGCACAATCTGAGAATAACACTTGAGGAGATCTTTGGCAGTCTTATCTTAAAACAGAGTCCTTGCATGAAAGAGTTTAGTCTGTGCTAGCAAGAGAGCCTGACAAAGCAGTCACGCCTATATGTTTGCCAAGACATCACTTCTGTCCATATTCCTGATTGCACTGTGGAACTATGGCTATCAAGATCTTCTACCTGAATTGAATTTTTTTATTAGAAATCATCCCTGAATTTATTTATCATCAATATTAACTAAAAAAATGTACAAAGGAACGTGGTTTGAAGAAAAATTAAAATGAATTCCTATTATGCTTTGATAGATTTGTAATATTACTTGCAAGCTGCCTTAGAATGGGAAAAACACAATGAAATGAAGAGAGGAGAAATCTAATACATTTATGTAGTTGCCCATTCTCCTTCTTAATATAAGCATATGCTTAATAAAATACAATTTATTTCAGGATAATAAACATCAATAGTCTCTTTCTGAATTCCCCATGTTCAAAAAAATGTCAGAACATCATAAAAGAGCTGGGTATATTGATCAGCACAAAGACGTGAGGTTGAGAAAGGTCAGAATAAGATTCAAATGGGGGATTGCCTAATACATGTTGATGGCAGAAAGGAGCCAAGCTAAGCTAAGCTAACTCATCTCATCAATAAAGTATTCTAAAAATCTAATTTCATTTGATTAATATCTTGGGGCAAGTAAGGGTTGCATTAAAATTCAGCAGATATTTGCATTGTGGGTGCATTTTGTAATTATGTAGAGTCTTTGTAGCTTGTCAGACAAAACATTAAACCAGATTTAAGGCGGGCCGGGAAGGGTATGCTGCATTGGGTGATTTTTAAATGCAGTTCTAGGAGGCTCCAGAGAGTCTGAAACTGTATCATGCTCTTCTATTAAGCTCACTGTCACCAACACAATAATTTGCATATCTAAACAGTATAAAATGTTTGTCTAGTGAAGAGAATAAAACAGAAACAAGACAGTGCACAGAAGGAGTTTTGGCACCATTTGAATTGACATATGGCAATGGACTCCCTTCTCTCAGGCAAGAAATGACACATATGTCTGAAGACTCACTTCACTGAAATGTAGAATCCCATATTAAGCAGTGGAGACTCCTAAGTTATAAAAGAAACATAGTTATTCAATTCTAATTAAACCATTTAAGACCTGTATGACCTTGGTTGGCACCTCAGAAGATCAATTTTAGTAATTTTAACTTATCTGTTATTTGACTATTTGAAACTACTTCCTGGACATCTGCTTAGTACCCAGCATATCTCCAGTTGCTATGAATTAATCAATAGAGATCCCTGTCCCTCATGGAGTTTATCTTCTGATACTTTTAGTGTTATTAAGCTGATTAAACAACTCTAAAAATGCACTTAGATTCCCCACCATAACCTTTGTACTACATGCTCAGGAAAAAAAATGACATTTTTTCATATTTCTTCAAACTATCACTTGCTTTTATTTGTTCTCAAAATTCCCACATTGACATCATAAAGCAACCTGGCAGTTCCATGGCACACATTTACTTAATCTTTCTCTGTTATACCTAGCATTCTAAAATTACAAGCAATATTTACACTCTTTTTTCCAAGCCGAAAAACCTCTAAATGTTGGTTATAACGTCGTATGTGGACCCCCAATAACCAGAGAGGTCAAAAACTGATTCAAGCTGAAGTGAAAAGAAAAGAGTGGCAGGTAAAGGCTGTGTCACCTGGAGGATGCAAGTCCAACCTGAGGGGTCTTGCAGCCAATTGTCAGCAAGTTAGAAACTGGGCCAAGTATTGTCATATGTCCTATGTGTCCAAAGAAATTAGAGAACCAAATTTGTTACATCAGATATTCACATTGTGAAGTAAAGGCAACTAATTAATGAACAAGCCTAAATACACAAATTACTAATGGGATACACACACACACACACACACACACACACACACACACACACACACACACTCACACACACATAATGAGAGAGAGGAGAGAGACAGAGAGAGTTTTGAATAGATTTTGAATATGACCAGTAAAACCTGTCTATGTCTCACATGTGTGACCTCTCTGCTAAGAGATATTTTACTCCTTTATATTCCTACAAAATTAATTAAGATGATTATTAAAATTACAAGAATGTAGCAGATTGTCTCCAAACTCTTCAGGCTGTTTTTGTTTTTGTTGTCGTTGTTTTCCATTTGATGTGGTCTATTTCTTAATAATCATGCCTAGAATTTTTTTTAAATCGTATCAATGAACCTCACTCCTTACTTTCAAATTAGAATCTTTAGACATGAATCAAAGAGTATGTATGCTTAAAATTCTCTCCCGGGAACTCTGAAGATAACTCTGATATAGGAACAATTGGTCTAAAAAGTTAGGGATTATTATAGTGCATAATTGTTCCCAGACTTCTCTGTCATTGCTTCCTGGTTTTCAGCCTCACTTATGTCGAAGCTAACTGCTGTCCCATCATGAATTTTACACATTGTTATGCTTAATGTTCCTGTAGTGAGTCTTCTTTGTTGTTCTCTAACAAAACCCTTATTCATCACCTCAGCCCCAACTCTAAGGTTTCCCCTTCTCAGTGCCTTCCCTGTCACGCTGTGAACACTCAGGCTTTCTTTAGCTTGCAGTTTGGAAACAGGTTGACTTACCTGCTTTGGGGAGACTTGACATGACACATTCTCATTGCTCATTACCGTGCATGCTTTTGCACAATGTCCAGCATATGGCACATTTCAAGAAAATGTTTTATGAAAAAAATTGCAAGCCCTCATCTGAATACAGAATAAGAAATTGAGCAAATTTGATGCGTTTTTCACTGAGTTCTCATTTTATCAACTCTTGGGGATAGTGTTCTGTAAAGGAGGAAGATCTGTTATGTTCTTAGGGGACACTGTTTTTAAATCATGTTTTTGCATGTTAATATTTAAACTAAGGCTGAAGCAGATGATTTAGTTTACAAACAACTTTTCAAAATGCTGCCATCAATTTAAAGACACAGTTTTGGAAATGCTGTAAACTGCAGCAAGCTCATTTTAGTGTTTCTCTTGGTTTTATTTTGATTTTGTTTTTAAAGTAGATTTCTTCACACTCAAGAAACTAATGAAGTCTACCAAAGAATGAGGGGCTAGACTCAGTGTCAAGCAGGGGAATCAGGAATCCTGTTCTGAAAGATTAATATCAGGAGACATTTATAGTCTGTAACAGTAGCCGGAGACTCAGACACCATTATTGATGTGTCATCAGGCTGAGAAGAGAAGGCTCCGCAGCAGGGGTGACAAGGACAAGTTCTGTGTGTTCATCGATCTGCAGTCTCCCATGGAAAACTCCACATATTTCTAAATGTCTTGAGTGGGTTTATTGATGCAGCTCCTGCCAGATGAGAGGAGAATTGGACTCACCACATTTATTTTTCATGCAATATTGGCAGTCTCACTTAAGAATTTAATACTTACATAGATGGTGTGGGAACAGAGGGCTGTTGAGGATCTTATCAAATCATTTGGGGTGGGTTTCTAGGGAAAATTACAAAACCCCAGAAACCCAACAGGGATACTAGAAAAGCCTTCAGTTGTGCATTTTGTTTGCCTGCTCTATGGATGGCACTGATCTTCTTTGTTACTGAAATCCTTTCTGGTTACAGGTGATGAATCGTGGCCTAGGGAACTAGTCAGTGGAACAAAACTGTCAAGTAAGCAGGCACTACACAAAGCTGATAGAACTTTAATATATGTCTAGTTAGAGACTGGATATATTCACAGGGAAGATCTAGGGCACACCAGTAGATCATGGATCACAGCCCTAAGGAGAACTATGAAAGGCTATAAAATTGGTATTCCTATCTCTAAAATAGGAAAATACTCACATTATATGTGGAAAAAAATCCACCATGAGCTTTAGGACTGTAGGGCAGTCAGTTGTGATACTGATTTAAATGTGGGAAATATTTATTCATGGTATTTATGAATTAAAAATATTCATGATGTTAGGTTCATAATTTCTTTCTTATAAAAAGCATAATTCAAGGAGTCCTCATTTCCTATATCTAGTTTCTGACTTCTCTCTTCTATAGTGTACATTATGATCAGTTAGTCAGCCAGCATCAAATGTAATGTTGTAAAACTGATAGTTTAATACTAACCATGATTCTGAAAGCAAGGAAATCCTTACTCACAGTACTCAGGGGGCTGAGAATAGGCCTGGCTGGGTTAGAGTTAGTGGGAATAAAGGACACTTTGGTGAAGGCTGCTTGAAAGTAAGTGATGATAATGATATATTCTTAGCTTAAAACAAACAAACTAGCATATACACACAGGTAAAATGATATGGACTGAGTAGCCTATACTTAGGAATATATGTTTATGTACGTAAATACATATGTAACATTATATGGAATGAACGGGTTATTTTAAGGAATATATACATTTATACATATAGATATATACATGCAATAATAATGCAAAAAGAGACCATGATTTTGAAGGACAGTGAGTATGTTTATATGGAAAGGTTTGGAGGGAGGAAAGGAAGGGAGAAATGCTGTAATTACATTATAATGTAAAATATTTTGAAATATCAAAAATTAAATATGAGTACACAAAACATAGTAATAAATAACTCAATATGAACTGTACATGTTCACTGGATAAGGACAAGCACTGTTCTTGCAAAGTTTCTGAGTTTACTTACTAGTACTTCCATCATAAAGCAAACAAAGCAGTTTTTAAAAGGATGCCTTCATTGACAATTGTCCACTTCTAGATATAACCTATGAAATGAATTTTCATTCATAAGTTTTCCAAAATAAACAGTTTCCTCCTATTCCTTAATCAATTGAAGTGTAGTTCCTTTCTCTGTGAAGCTCTGCAATAGTTCTGATAAGAACAATATGAGCTATAATAATGACCTTCCTGCTAGTAATACCTATTGGTGAAATAGAAACATGAATGTTATGTAAGTATCAAAACACTTTTTGATTGGCTATAAGGGTCATTCCCTTAGATGGAACCCATACCTGATAATATTAATGAGGCAAAGAACCTGAGACTAGATAAGTCATAGTTGCAGGGAAACTTATTAGTACTATTCTACTAAATCAACATGGCAATAAAATGAATCCTAATGACATATTGCTATACTCATACATCAGTGTAGCATGAATCTTAAAGAGTCTTATTAATAAAAACAAACCTGGATCCAGGTATTGGGGTGAATGCTTGAAGATCAGAGAAGCAGAACAAGCCACAGCTACCTCACCTCGCCAATTCCTCAGCTGATCCTGCTTCTTCAGGCTGGAAGCCTTTGAGTCCTCATCCAAATAGATCTCAGCTGAACTGTTGCTCAAAAGCCTAAAAGCTTAACCTGCCTAAAAAGCTTCTAGTTTCTGTTTTCATGCCTTATATACCTTCTGCCATCACTCCCTAAGATTAAAGGCTCACTTCCTGGGATTAAAGTCGTGAGTCACAATGCCTGGCTCTTTCCAGTGTGGCTTTAAACTCACAGAAATCCATGCCTCCAGAAGGCTAGGATTAAAGGTGTGAGTGCCACTATTTTCTAGACTCTGTATCTAGTGGCTGACTGTTCTCTGATCCCAGGTAAGTTTATTAGGGTGCACAATATTTTGGAGAACACAATACCACCACACGTCAGTCCACCATGCAGACCTCAGAAGAAAACCTTCTTGAAATAGATGATGATTAACAGAGACCCACAACTTGACAATGTGCAGAAAGTTTGGAGTGCTCATCCCTAAACTGAATTCTTTATCTTTTCTCTCAAGGCTCAGGGATCTATGTTGAAGGATGTCCATACATATTGTAAGAGATAGTGGACATTTTTAAGGAAACTAAATTTTTCAGACATCACACAGCAGGAGCACATAGGAAGTGTGGAGACTATGACAACATGCACAAGACCTGTATAATCTCATGCCAGACAAAAATCCCATCATGAAGAGCAGAAAGCAGACACAAAGTGCTACCATTAGCCATGAAACTATTCCCTAAAAATATAGCTTCTGGGAGATGAAAAATCTGTTTTCTTCAATTAATGACAATTGGTATATCAACCACACTACAAGGCAGGCCTCATGCTCAGGGTAGACAACCAACATGAATTGGACTCCATATTTTGTAATTACTATTTTCTTTTTGAAGTTGAGTAGGTTGGGAAGGAGGAGAATCTGGGAAGAGATGTGGAGTGGAAAAGGATATTATAAAAATATATTGTATGAAAAGAATCTTAAATTTTAAATAAATTAAAACCAGGAAAAGAACATGTCAAAAATATTTTTACATTAATTACATATTGTAATAATACTATGTGAGTAGACTGAATTAATTATATTAAAATTTAAAAAACAAACTTAACTGCAGGTAGTGTTTGGATGCTTAGCTTAGGGGATTCTATAGTATTTCAAACACCCAGGAAGTCATTCCTTCCTTTGGTTCCTGAAACACCTCTTTTAATCTTTTTACCCAACATCCCTCAGCTATTTCTTGCTGTTTCTTCTCTATGTATTTGTATAACATGTAAGGCATTCTACAGAATTGCTATTTTAGAAAAACAAAATGGTCAGGAGAATGTTTTCAAATCCGAGGCCTTCGGCATGTAAAGCAATGATGAACACTAAGCTATACTTACAGACTTAGAGTTCTGCTGTGGGATGTTCTGTATGTCCTGTGGGAGCCCTTCTTGGGTTCTTTGTGGCGTTACCCAGCAGGTCCGCATAGAGGATGATTAGGACCATGGGCCTGAGTGCAGGTGTTTGAGATGGTCTGCACTTGGCTGTGCTGGGGGATGGTCTGTATGTCAAGTTGTTCTGATTGATCAATAAATAAAACCTGATCGGCTGTGGCTAGGCAGGAAGGATAGGCGGGACTAACAGAGAGGAGAAATAAAAGGACAGGAAGGCAGAAGGACTGGCTGCCAGATGCCGCCAGCACAAGAAGCATGTGAAGATGCTGGTAAGCCACGAGCCACGTGGCAAGGTATAGATTTCTAGAAATGGGTTACTTTAAGATATAAGAACAGTTAGCAAGAAGCCTGCCACGGCCATACAGTTTGTAAGCAATATAAGTCTCTGTGTTTACTTGGTTGGGTCTGAGCGGCTGTGGGACTGGCGGGTGACAGGGATTTGTCCTGACTGTGGGCAAGGCAGGAAAACTGTAGCTACAGAGTTCCATTGTTATCCTTAACTCATTTTATTTTTTAAAGTTTATTCTCTTATTCGTTGATCTTGTAAACTTCCAGTTTTCCCGCTATCCTCAGTATTCTAAGAATCTCTGTATCACTGCTTTCTACACAGATATCTTTACAGAACGAAAACTCTGAAACTAATTGCATATGATGTAGAACTTTGCTTACACATACTGTGAGACCTTTCCTTTCAGTACATAAACAATCAACATTCCTTCCCACTCTGGCCCATCTCTGTCCTGTGTGTCATGCATATCCAGAAAATGGTACTACCTATTTTCCTGTGTTGGACCAGTTCCTCTATTTTGGGAATTGTATCACATACCTGTTGACTTAGCCTCTTGATATTAACCCACATTTGAAAAGTACTGTTACTTCTAAATACCTGACTTTGTTCCTCATTAGTTTAAGAGTTTTGAGACTTTTTCTCTAAGTGGTATTTCTCTCCCTTATCTACTTACAAAATTACTAATCTGATCATTATTGATTAGAGTATTCTAGATGGTCTCCTTCTTCTAAGCTCTTCAGGGTACTTTTTATTTTCTGCATGAAGTGATCAAATTTGGCAAACATCATAATCACACCTATAAATTCTTAACATAGATTTGATGAAAAGGACCTAGTAGAGGTAGAGGCAAGCATATTCCTGGAGTTCAAGAACAGCCTGCTCTACACAGCAAGTTTCTGGCCTGCGGAGTCACATGGTAAGACTCAATCTGTCTATCTATCTGCCCTATCTATCTGCTCTATCTATCTATCTATCTATCTATCTATCTATCTATCTATCTATCTATCTATCTATCATCCATATCTATCTTTATCTATATCTATCTGTCTGTCTGTCTGTCTAACTTTATCTGAAGGAACCCATTCTTTATCTTCTAGACAGTATTTTTAGAAGCACACCTTACAATAGTGTTTTGGGGTAGAATATCCAATGGATTGTACTATCTATAGTGTGGATGAAGAGAGTATATTACAGGATAAAATTATAATTATGGGATGGGCAGCATAGATGGAAGGCTTTGCAGACAAAGCAAAGTCCTGTCATTTGTTCCAAACAAATATGAAGCTTTTTAACTATTTTAAAGCTGAGTTGAAACATATTTCTACCTAATGTGTGAATTAAAGTTACATGTAATTTTTAAAAGTAAAACATCCCACATAGTATTATTTATAAAAGACAAGGGGTGAAATTAAAAAAAAAAAGTGAAATATATTTGGGAGTTAGAACTGCATGTTTTTTGATGGACCAAGTTCATGAAAAAAGAAAACCAAAGAAGCGCGTGTGGACGCTTTAATCAGCACTCGGAGGCAGAGCAGGCGATCTCTGTGAGTTCGAGGCAGCCTGGCTACAAGTGAGTTCCAGAGAGGCAAAGCTAACAGAGAAACCTTTCAAAAAAAAAAAAAAAAAAAAAAAAAAAAAAAAAAAAAAAAAAAAAAAAAACCAAGAGAACCAAAGATATTTCTTAGTTTCTTAGCTTGTGCAGGTAGGTGGGTCATAATATTATTTATCAGAAATAAGAAACTGTGGAAAAAGAAATGAGTTCTGATTTAGTTACATTAAGTACAGTGCCTCAGTGAAACAAGGATTCAGCATGAGGTCACCCATGGCTGAAATTTCACTAATAGTTAATATTTATGATCTATCTTGTTTACAGACCCCACACTCCCTCTGCACTGACTCTTACTTTAAGACACAGTGTATGAAACCCAGTACTGCATCATGAGTTACAGTTCAGAATGATTCTTTCCAATCACCACCGGGAAGTCAGAGCTGTCTTCTTTTATTTTGACTCAATTTCAGCAATCAACTGGCAGAAAAGAAAATAATCTATTCTTAGGGCTTTACAGGAAGGATATTTTTGGGAGTAAATGTTAGAAAAGAATTATCAGGTTATCAGATCACAGGTATGTCTGTCTGTCCTCTCTGGATTTAGCCTCTGACCATTTTGTGCTGCTTGCTTCTGTGAAGACAGAGTCTGACTTCCATTCCTATTGGTATGTTGGGAGTCCGAAAGGAAGTAAGCAAGGATGAGAAGCGTTAAGTGTTAGAAGTCACTGGAGAAGAATGGTTGATGCGATTGTGAAGAAAGCTGAGCTGGAACCCCCAAAGAATAAGGAATGGAAGTGGGGAAATACACTCAAATTGAAGTCAAAGGTTCAGGATATTGAACTCTAAAGAATCTTTGAAACTATTGGCCAAGAAATTCAAGGGCTGTGGAATTTAATCATTGTTTCCTGTGGGGTGATGATATGGAAATCTGCAGATGTGCGGAAAACTCATTTTGGATGAACTTTTGGCAGCAATGGAGGACTGTATCATATATATTGCCAAAATTTTGAAGTGTGGGTAGGAATAGTTTCCAAGTCTAAATTAGAGAGCTGCAAGATACAAATTCAGAAATGATCATCCTCATCCTAATCAGAAATGATCACCCTCATCCTATGGTAATTGCTAATTAACAGTTCTCTAGCAGAGGGAAACCCCCATTATCTCAACTTCCTTCCTAGAGCAAAGCCAATGACTTTGCCTGCCCAAAACTTTGCCACCACAGTCTTTCTTAATTGCTAGAAAATAGCTGTTCCTCTTGACACCTTACATCCACTAAGGGGAGAATTCTCTCTATGGGAAGGATTAACACTATGTTGCATTTAGGAATTTGATAAATGATGCTCACTCAGATATTGATAAGACTTCATTATTCTGAAGTATAAAAATTATGCCAAAGCATGTGGGTGGCAAATCAGAAGTGTTCAGGGAAACGGAATAACAGTACTATACACTGAGTTTTAGAAATTGCATTCCAATGGTGCCCCGACCAAAGAGGAGCAAAAGTTGACAGTAATATGCTCTATCCACATCCTGTTATCTAGAGCAGAGGGACAATAATGGCTTTTATAAATGCTGAGAGGCCAGTGCTTCCTGCTCTTGGGATCACTTTGAGCTTTATTCTCTGTCTTGGTCACATACTTCCTGCCCTTGTCATCCTCAGATTGTCATGTTCATCTGAGGCTCTCATATTTTCTTACTTCTGCTCTCTAAATTCCTCCTGCCAGATTCTTGATGTAGTTTCACAGTTAAATGAACCAAAATATAAAGTCATTACTTTCTGCCTTTTGGTCTCCAGTGACTTGTACAGCAGTGTGTTTTTCTGTTTGATATTTACAACAGAGATATTAGATGTCAAGGGAAAAAGAGAGATAGGAACAGGGCTGAAACGGATGAGATAGTCATGCCTGAATATTGTTACTGTAACTTCTATCAAAAAAGGAGAAGAAACAAACAAACAAACAATAGAACATCTAAGAAATTTCAACTGATCAACCTTTTTTTTTTATTAATAATGACTGAATGCTTTTATTTCAGACATAATCTGAGAAAATTATTATAATGGGTGCTTTAAAAATAAGCGAAGCTGTAACTCATGTAGAATTCTTCATGATAATTAAATAGGTAATATAATGTATGACTAGACTAAAGTACTTCCAAGATCATCTTGCAGAAATTGTTTATTTGGTGATCCGGCAAACTTAAAGCCTTGGAGGAAACATTGAAAATACATGCGCAGTGAAGGTAAAGGAGGAGTGACTTACCCCCAAATCAGTATTTCCCTCAACCACACAATCCAAAGCAGAATTAGTGTACAAATTCATACATTAATGCAACATGAGTATACAAATACTTGATAAACTTAAGCAGTGATCAGTTTTAGCCTACATAATCCTTTCATCCCAATGCTGTATATAAATCTTTCCTTATAAACGTCTGCTGATGGACACCTATTGTTTGCTTATAATTTCTCAGAGGAACACAGAGATTATTTGGGGTACAGTGCAAACTAAGTGCCTGGATTTAAATCTAGCTTAGCTTCTTAGTAGTGTGTGTGTGTCATGGTTAGTTTTGTCACCCTGAAAGGATCTAGCAACTTGAGCAGTTAGGCCTTAGAGCATGCCTGTAGGAGATTTTCTTGGTTATATTAATGAATATAGGAAGACTCATCTCATTTGGGGATGTGGCCATTTCATCGGCTATGTCATGGACTGAATTAAAGGGGGGGGCAGGGCATAGTCACTTCATGCTCTCTGCTTCTTGAGTGCAAATGCAATGTGACCAGTTCAAGCAAAATCCTACCACTGTGACTTCTCTATCTTTGTGGACTATAACCTAACACTGTGAGCTCGAACAATATCTTCCTTCCTTAACTTATTTTCCTCAAGGTATTTTATCACGGTAAGGAGAAAATAGCAAAGGTAATGTGAATATTGGCATTTTTTACAACTCTGAATGGCTGTTTATTCATTTGAAATATAATACCTTTAGACTATAATTCATTAAGCATATATATATATATATATATATATATATATATATATGGATTCATGTTTCAATATTCCTAAAACAGTGTCTGACACAGAATGAATATTTAAAACCCTCTTAATTAACTTGTCAGAAAATATAATATATTTGGCAAAATTTAAGATGCATAGTGGGCAAGACTTGTATTATACTTCATGTTTTCATAAAAGATATCCTAGACTTGGAATTTCAAAGATTGATTAAATTTTTATATGTTGTTTGAGACTGTGAAAGTTGAAAAAAAAGTAAGAATGGCTTGTAATTGTTATTGAGCATAGATTTTATAGCTTCATATCAGAGAAGAGAGAGGCAGAAATGATATAATATAGTCCAACTATTCAGTTTTCAGGAAGTCACTGATTCAGATCAAGATAACACATGCTGGTCAGATGTGAATCTTAAGTATTAATATTCACTGATGGATCACAGGGGTTGTAGTTAATATTTATTGTGAGTTCAGTATATCTACAGATATGTTTATAAGGAGAACCTTAGGTCAAAGGAATGAGAATTGACTTTTACTGAGCACTGGTATGTTTATTTCACTCCTCAATATTAGGATGGAAACGATTTCTGGACTAAAATTGAGAAGCTCAGAAAAGAATATAGCATCAATAGTCCTTGCTTCATAAGAACTTGATATTATAAATAAACTTGAATAAACTGGCCATATTATCACAGGAGACAAAGGACACTCTCCTTCCACAAGGAACATTTACAACCCACACTCAGGGTTCAGGAGTTCATCGTGGAGCTGGCAACATAAGGATGAGTGGGAAGGGATGTGATTGAAAATGATGATAAAAAAAATTATCCCGGGATCACTCAGCATATTTGTTACTGGAGGGCCTTGAGTCACTGCTACTAACTTCAGGTTTTGCTTTCATAACTGCTTTAGTCCTGTGAGCTGGCATTTCAGGGGACAAGCATATCTATGCTGAACCAGCTGGGCTACGTATCAAAAGATTTGCAGGTCAGTTACCTTCGCAAATCTTCTAAGCATTGATCCTCATGGAAGAAGGAGAAAAAGTTCAGCTGGGTTTTACTCTTTTTTTTTCCTCTTTTTAATCCCCCAGCATTTAGTGGTATTGGCACTTACCAAATACTCTTTTAATTTGCTTGCTAAGGAAATTCAATTGAGACATCATTAAAAGAAAAGAGAGCAGCATGGCACCATGGCCCGTTGTCTTTGAGCTCTCATATGTTTCAAGGGCTAGTTTTGGAAATAATGATATGTGTATACTTTTTGCTTTTGAACAAAGTTCAGCATAAAAGTTTATATTTTTGTTTTTAACAGAAATTAAGGAAATATATGCGAAAAGACACTGATTGCCTACCTACACCCACTGAGCCTTTGCAGTGGAAGAGATGACCAATTAATGTAATAAGATAATTCTGAGTTCAGAATCAATTTGAAAACCCTTGGGTGACATTAGAATTCTAAATTCAGAATACCATTTGAAGAGTAAGGATTTCTGAAAAACAACGACAACAGCACAATACACCAAAAATTACAATAAGCTTCCAAACCAGACATATGAGAATAAATAATAATTCACAATTTTATGTTACAGAAGATTATTACTTTATTAAGTCTATTGTGGTCCTCTCATCTGTATTAAAGTGATACTACTCCTTTGTAGGTGTTTGTTATTTAAAGATTTGTTTTCCAGCAAGAGCCTTAAAACTTTGAGTTTGCCCCTGAGACAGAGCTCCCTTATTCTATACATGAGCATGGTGAATTGTGGTGGTTTTTGTCACCAGCTGTGGAGCAAGAACCCCACTTCTATCATAAATCACATGAATGGCCTAGGAGTCAGGGTTACTGCACTTTTCCTAATGTACTGATTCAATTACAGTGTCCACATAGCAAGGTTTCCTAACTGAGAAGATCATTGTGAGATGTATGGAGAACACTGTATAAAACATACTTGGCCTTCCCCCTCATCCCTTATCGCTTGTGACAGTGGAGCAAGATAACCCTCACCCTAACTCACTGCAGCACTCAAGAAAGCGGGCCTTGCTCCTTGTTGAGACAGTCTAGTAGAGCAGAGGAGCTGTTCCTACCACTTAGCAGCTGCAGCACTCAGGAGAGTGGCCCTTACACCTTCCCTGGGCAACACAGTAGAGGCCTGAAGGTGTAGGTGTGGGAGAACTGGCCCTCCCTTGCTCATTTGATACAAGGGATGAACTGGCCTAGGCAATGCCGGAGAGCTCACCCTGGTGGTGAAGACAGGAAAGTTGGAGGGCTGACTAACTCTGCAACTACTCAGGCCCAGAACCAGGGTTACGTGTTGGGCAACACCAAAATCCACCCCATCTATGATCTGCTGGAGAAGGGTGGAGGAGAGGGTGGGAGTGGGGTGTTGATCCCCGTGGACTTCAGAATCTCCACCATAAAGGACAGCAACTGGATGTCAGGGAAGAGTCCCAGTGAGTGCTCACTGTCCATGGTGTAGCAAACACCAGGGGTCTTGAACTAGACCAATGATTCTTTGCAATGAATACCTGTATGTAAAAATGTATTGATAAAGGGGTTTACTGCCTGACTCACTGTGTCACACTGCTTCCATGACAAGATTTTCCTTTTCTCCCTTTTGTTTTTCTTTTTTCTCTTAAATGTATTTTGTTTTATTCTGGTGGGGAGGGAGATGGGTGAGACAGAGATGTATGAAGTAGAAGACACAAAGAATACATAAAAAGAAAATAAAAATATACATATCACATTCCAAATGTTTTAACATTAAAAAAAAATTCTTGGCCCAGATCCCCAGAGAACCAGAAGTATCAGTAGAGTCAATCTCATTCTTAACCATCCACATACCTGAAGGCTGCTATGGTCTTGCATCTTTCTCATTCTACTCAACTTTGTGTTTCATAATTAGGATGATTCAGATTAAACAACAAATTCTTTATAAATTTTATGGAGACACTGGTCTACAGATACACACCTATGCTCAGCTAGATACTGCAATACAATGTGTTGGTGAGTGGCAGATTGAAAGGATGATGAATGGTGATTTCAAAAGTTTGCAACAGAACTGTTTTCTATTCCCCAACTGCTTCCTAATACAGAGAACTTTACTTATGGATCATAAAAACATAGACCTATACCTCTACAAATTATGTAAAATATATCACATATAATTATGTTTAATATATAATACTTGATTATGATATTTATGGTTTTAGTTTGTTTATACATCTCCTATACTATAATTTTATAGTTATTTCAGTGTCTATAGTTGACATTAAGATTGTTTACATTAAAACAGTGCTGTCTTATACCTGCAGCATCTTATGTTTATAAAAATCTTTTGATATCATAATTTTCTTTTGACTTGACTTAGCCCAGTGCTATTTTGTTCATTATAACCACAGACTTTGAGACCTATATGATGTGCAGTCTGGGTATGTATTTGTTGATGCTATCTATGTATCTGTAAGTATACTCTGTGGCATCTACATTATGACAAATTTGTACCAGGCTTCATTTTATTTTGCTCAATAATGCATACCATTGTAAATGTGTATTATCCATATATATATATATATATATATATATATATATATATATATAAAAGAATGGGGTATTTTTATTACAAAATATCCTTACCCCAAAAGACAATGAAAAATATCGTATCTAAAATGTATTTCTGTCATTGTCTTATTGATTTCAGGCCAAAATACAGACAAGTACAGTTATTAAGTTAATAAGTTATAAAAAGATCCTTTATTCTATAATTGCATCACGATTCTGCCATACTATTTCCATTTCTCTTATTTGTAAGCTAGTGACCTATTGAACTAATGGGTAGGCATTTCTTTGCCAATTCTTTATTTACCCACACTACTAAACATAAATGAATTTTTCTTTATCCACAAGTCCAATGTACCCTGAATCAGGTGTCTTTTTCTGAGCAACGTAATCATTGACTGTGTTTATATTTTGAAATAATTTCAGACATACAGCAAAATTTCAAATACTATTTAGAAGACTTAAGCAAATTCGTCTGTTTTACTTATTTTACTGCAAGTGTTTTATTGTCTCAAAGTATATGTACATTCACACAAACATATATAGTCAGAATTATAAAAAGTACATATGGCTTATTTTGTTATCATTGGAGAGAACATTATTTGCATCATGTTCTTTCATTCCTTGACACCTATACACAGTGCAGTTATAAAGGTGAGAAAATTTAATATTGACAGAGTAATGTCATCTAATCCATACACTTACCAGTTACTCCAAATGTCCTTTATAGTTGATCTATATTCCAATATTAGACTAGGCACATTATTTTATAGGACAATGAGAACAGCTTGGCCTTAGTTTCCATAGCTCTTTGCTTCATCAACTGATTTTTTTTTTTTTAAAAAAAGGTAAATTTCTGTGTATTCATGCCTAATCTTCCAAAGTTGTATAAACAAATTTTCTACCATCCCCCATCATTTGTACAAATTTCTGTCAAGTCCAAACGTAATTCTGAATGAGGTAGGTAGTCTCTACTCGGGCCTTGGTCTTTGAGGTGCCACCGCCTGTCAAGGCCTATGCCATGAAAGCACTAGGCTCCCTGGCAGGACAGTGCTGAGGGTGGCGCCAGTCGCTGGGGAAGCTTCTCAGTTGGCTATTTTCTCGATCTCATCCAAATCATCTGTGTCCAATCTTTCTATCTTCTTATTAAAATGCTCCTGGATTCTGTTGAGGATGTTCATGCTGTGCTTGCTGTCAACCATGTTCACGGCCAGACCCCTCTTGCCAAAGCGGCCCGTGCGCCCGATGCGGTACAGGTAGGTCTCGTTGTCTGGGTTCCCGTCCTTGTCCACAGGAAGGTCAAAATTGATGACCACAGACACTTGTTCAACATCAATACCACGGGCACACACGTTGGTGGTCACCAGGACCTTCTCTTTGCCTTCTCGGAAGCGCTCAATCACAGCCGCCCTCTGTTCCACCATCATCTCCCCACTCAGCAGAGCCACCTGGTGGCCCTCTTTGGAGAGCTCTGCTGCCAGCCAGCCAGCTGTTTTGCGGGTATGGCAGAAGATCATGGCTTGGGCGATGGTGATGGCCCCATACAGGTTGCACAGGGCCTGGAACTTCTCCTCTCTGTTATTGCAAACGACATAATACTGTTTGATGGTGTCCAACGTCTCCTCTTCACGCTTAAGTTTGATGATGTTGGGGTCTGGGACCACCTTCTGGGCAAACTTCCACACTGAGTCTTCAAAGGTGGCTGAGAAGAGCAGCATCTGGCAGTTTCTGGGCAGCATCCTCTAGATGCGGATGCTCTGGTCTTGGTGGCCCTGAGTTGCTATCATCACGTCAGCCTCGTCCAGAACAAACACCTTGATCTTCTTGGGGTCAATGAACTTCAGCTTGGAGCACCAGTCCAGGACGGTCCCGGGGGTGCCAATGACAATCTGCTCACTGACCTTCTGACCTCTGTCCAATTTATTGCCTCGAACAGCATAAGCTAGCTTCAATTCAGGGTAAAACTTGCCCATCTGTTCAATCACTTTTCCTGTTTGAAGAGCAAGCTCATAGGTTGGAGAGAGGCAGAGACACTGGGGATAGCTGTTTGCAGGCTCTACTTGGCTGAGCATGGCCAACACAAAGGCAGCTGTTTTACCAGTACCAGACTGAGACTGGGCAATTAAGTTCTGTGGGGGTTCAGCAAGCATCAGAGGCAATGCATTCTCTTATATTTTGGATGGGCGGTTGAAACCCATGGCATAGACTCCCTGGAGAAGCTGTGGTTTCAGGCGAAGCTCTTCGAAAGACTTCACCGAGTAGAGAGGGGAGGTTGGGTCCCTCTGCAGGACTTCTACTTGGTTGGTGTTATCCACAAGATTGCTTCTGATCAGCTTGTTGAGTAAAGACTGAGCAGCTCTGTCCTCTTTCTCTTCTTCATCTGTTTTCTCTGCATTAGCATTGGTTTTAACAACAGCACCATTGGCATCTGGTTTGATTTTCTCTTCCTTAAGATGCAGGTTGCTCAAGCCACTCAAGGGCAAGGAAAGTGGATTCCGAGCTTGTGCCCGGGCTCGGCCTCGACCCGGCCAGCGGCTCCGGCCATCACGGCTAAACATGGCCTCATCAACTGATTTTTAACTGCTTCCTTTTTGGTTTTCTCTGTTGAACTGAATCGTTTTAAGGCAGGAAATACAATATACTTTCTATTGTTACTCGTTCATCTAGCATATAAATGATACTTACTATGTGTTTATTATGAATGAAGAAATAAATGAACAAGCTAAATAAAGTAACAAAGATAGAACATAAAGTTATCTGAGCAGGTTTTATAGTCATCAAAACAACCATGTCACAGTGGACACACCCTATTTTTGTGCTACAAAACAAAAAAAAAGTTATCTAATTTTAAACTACAGAGGATGTTTATGATTTTACAAGGACTCACCCAAGGACAATTTTGAATAATCACAGGCTTTTCTTCCTCTTCTTCTCTCACTAAATGTATGTGGGAAGATAGGAAAATGAATACACAGTGAGGCTAAATTCAGGGTCTGATTAATTACTAGCTAAATACTCACAGTTATCCTATAATATGAGAACATTTTGTTATTTTTTTTCTATCCATAGGCTTTGGAGTAGAGTTTGAAATTCATAGCTGCAAATACTATATTTATGTTACAAGCCTATTTTATAAGAACTAATTAGAGTAGATAGTGTAAAACAGATGAGGAATCTCCTATACATATTTGTGAAAGCAAGTAGAAGCTAAAGGTAGGGCATTTGAGGAGTCTTAAAGGTTGGAAATGGTATTTGAACTGGTTTAAAAGAGAAGGGAGGGAGAGATGGGGAGAAGGAGAGAGGGGTGAGAGAGGGAGAATACTCCTAGGGAAAAAAAATACAACCTCTACATAGGAATAAAACAGAAACATAAGTAACGGGATAGCAGGTAATGATAACCATGAGCACTCAGGATTAATGGCAAAGTTCTAGGTTCTTTTTATGGGAAGGAGAAACTAAGCATTTTGAACCTGAGTGGATGAACATCAGAACGTTTCTGAATAGTTTCTGTTTTACGGGGGTAGAAATTCAATGGTGATGAGTCTGGATTCCAGAAGGAATGACTCCCATAAGTAGTTCATAGAATATATGAGTCAACTAAAAATGTTTTATTAATCCCCTGTGTATAATATATGACAATTTTGTAGTTATCATTCATGACCAAAATATTCTTCTAATAGAAATTTCATCCTAACTCTGAATATCTATAAAACCAGATAAAAAGGAAGGGTTTTTAAAAAGCAGAAAGAAGAAAAAGGGAATCATTGCATTGTTCACATAATTACAATTGTTCTTTTCTTCCACCATCAGAAATAACATAACAAAAACAAAGATAAATTTATCTTTTTCTGGTCAGCAATAACTTAGAGGAATGAAAAGCAATAGACTCTCAATTGCACAAATGTTAATGACTGGTTTATCCTTTCCAAAATGTGTAGAAGGAGGAGAAAATGGAGTCCAAAAGATGGTAGGGACAACATGAGATTTTATTGTTTTCATGCCAATAGGAAAGAGTATTGGGAGGGATGAACAAGCTACACAGCCTCTTACATGTCCTCCTTCTTCTCACTTTGTTCCCATCCTCTTCAAAAGCAGGACACAGCTGGAGCTCCCTCCATTAATGAGCATCAAGGAGATAAGGTAGCTCTTTTCAGATTATACCCCATCATGTTTTACAATTGGATATAGTTCTTCATGTCACATTTTGAATGCAACTATCCCTCTTCAGAGTAGGGGAGTGCAATACCTTTGCCCATGAGCACTGTTTCTATTTCCCTGGCAAATTTTGTTATAATTCAGTAGTTAAAGAGGTTATGTTTGAAAATTTACAGCAATAGAGCACTGCACACAATATCCTTCTCATTATTTGGAGGAAACTGTAAGCAATCTAGGCCTTGACATTACAAAATTCAATGGATAGTGTCCTCTCCAATAACCCTATTTTTCACTTTCTCTACTGGCTTGTGTGTATGTTTGCATATAACTGTCACCCTATTCTGCTAAATTTTATAAGAGAATTAAAGAACAGAATATTCACATTTCACTTGCTCCTAGATCATGCTTTCTAAGCCTTACTTTCTTAGACTTTCATGTCGTTCTGTTACTAATAAGATTACAAGCCTGAACATACAATCTCACAATCTTATGTTTAAACATTCTCTTTTCTATCATGTGGCAATTTGTTCTTTATGGAAGTATATTTGCTAGTACAAGGGTCACAGACCATATTTAATTATTTAAATTTGACTTTTGTTTTTAAAACAGAGTCTTTGTAGCCCAGGCTAGCTTGAAGCCTATTATGTATGCTTGGGTGATCTTAGACCGTAATCCTGCTTCTACCTCCCAAATGCAGGGATTATGGCTATGCATGATCACACAAAGAGGTAATTTTAAATAAGAAAATTGAATGTATTAAAATTTAAAATATTAAAATGCAAAAAATTAAAATTTCTTTAGCAGTCTACATCCACATAACACATTCAAATAGTGCTAAGTGGCTAATGGCTACTATGTTGGATGGAACTGATAGAGAACATTTACATTGACATAGAAATTCCAGGTGGATATTTCTGATCTATGCCAATGGTGACCCACTGCCTGCAGTTTCTGCACTTCCTAGAAATTCGGAATCATGAGCCCCAGATCTAATCTCCATTTTATGGCACGACAGGTTATTTAAATGCAGTTAAAGTGTGTAAAGCACGGTTTACCTCAACATCTTAGAGTTCAGCAAGTGTTTGCTGAGTGGATAAACAAATGGATGAAAATATCTTCATTCGGCTTATATGTGAGTAAAAGAAAGTCTTCAGAATCAAGTGGCTCCACTTTATATGCGTTACAAATGCTGCTAGAATGCTACTTTTGCACAATGACTATATTTTACAGAATAAATGAAGGATTAGGTTATGTAAAATATGAGCTTGATGTATGGCTGAATAGAGTATTTTACATTTTCCAGTCACTGTTTCTGTCTTCCCTATTCATCAAAAATATATTAGCATGTCTCTATAATCCATATTCGCCATTTCTTAGCTGCTGGTTCTAGGAGTGACAGTCACAATGATGTTCCTAGATGCCTCAAGAGAAAACATGGCATGATTTATCTGTAAATATTAGTGGAAATTTAGTCATGAGGAATTTGTGTTTGATTGGATGCATATTGGCAGGATATATCATTTTCTCCTCTATTTAGACCTTGAGGGAGAAAAAGACAGGCTGGGGCCAATTCTCTCTTTTTAAAAAAGCTATTATAGATATTAATCTTTAATGCTTTGGTGTGTAATAGTTGGCTAAGTTGAAGGGCTTGTCTTGAAATGAGGATTGTCAGGGGAAAATCCTTGATACTTATCTGTGTTGATATTATCACCCTGGCTAATGGAATATTGTAGCTACTTTGAAAAAATTGATTTTTTTTTATTTTCCTATTACTTGGTCTATCTTTTTTCATCAGAGGAACATACTAGATTTATCTGGGTCATCACTGGGGGTTGAAGGTCACACATCTTTTATATCTACTACAGCTCTTGCAATGGTATTCTTTTGAGTGTGAATGTAAATGTGTGCATGTGTGCCTGAGTACATTCCTCAGTGTATGTTTGTGTGTGCATGTGTATGACTTCTATCCCACTTTAAGAAAACTTGTTTTTTAGTTTTAATTATATGCATGTGTATGCATCTGTGTGGGGGTACACACACATAAGAATGGGTACAGGAAGAGGCTAGATTAGGGTGTCAGGTTCTCTAGAGTTAGAGGTATAAGTGGTAGTTACCTACCAGACATGGGTGCTGTGAACTAACTCAGGTCCTCTAGAGGAATAGCAAGTGTTCTTAGCCAGTGAGCTATTTCTGTAGACTTTTATGGAAATATCTATCTGGCTATCATACTTGCTGTAGACTGAAGAAGGGAAAAGAGAGGCTACTTATGGAGGGGAGACTGTGTGTTAGGGTTGTAGTCAATAACGATGTTCGGCAGAAAGCAAGGAATAATCATAGGTCTGTGATAACAGTACAGTTTATTAACCAAATGTATGTGAGATTGAGACACAGATCTTTACTCACCATCTGTGTGACTAGCTACTGAGTCTGTTTTCTCAGGCATAAAATAACATAATTGTACCTTATTCTAAGCAATCTTATAAAAATTTAAAAAATTAAATATGTGTGGGCTGTACCTGACACATGTTTTACCATTTATTAATTCATCAATGATCACTCCATGCAACCTAACAGGGTTTTTACCTATAAAACTATCCTTAGGAAAGAAAATCTCTAGTCTCCATCTGTCTTTACATAGTGTGTGCGTGTGTGTGTGTGTGTGTGTGTGTGTGTGTGTGCGTGTGTGTGTGTGTGTGTGTGTGTGTGTGTGTACCTCCACGCAGTCCTGAATATTGATTCAGAATCATATTCATGCTCACCAAACAGTATTGTACTGAGGTGCATCTACATTTGTCTTTTTCACTTTTAGTTCTATTTTTCTTCTAGGGAAATGGATTTTTTTTCTACAATATATTCCGAGTGTGGTTTCCCCTACCTCAGCTTCTCCAGGATCCTTCCTACCTCCCTTCCCATCCAGATTCACACCCTTTCTGTTTATCATTCGAAAAAAAGCAAACAGCTAAATAATAAAATAAAGATGGAGCAAATAATTCAGAATATAACAAAAGCAGGAGAAAAAGAGTCAGAGAAAAAGCACATGAAACTCATAAAGACAGAGACACGTATTTGCAATACAGAAATCCCATAAAAACACAAAAACAGAAGCCATAATATATGTTCTAGGAACTGAAAGATTAAGAAGAGAGAGAGAGAGAAAGAATGAAAAGAACAGAACCAACCACTACAACAAAATCAAGAAAGACAGAAAAAGAAACAAATGCCCTGGAATGAATCACGTTGTGAGACAACAAAACCTTCCACAATGTCATTTAGTTAGTTTTGTGTTGGCTATCTACAGCTAGGCAAGTGGCCTGCCCTTAGAAGTGGTTTGTATCCCAAGTGAGACTTCGTTGGAAAAAAACTAATTTTCATTTGTGAGTGGTTATCAATTGGACACAGCTCCTTCGTTAGGGATAGGGACTTGTGTTTACTTCTCTAAGCGTTAAGACCAAACTGGCACAGACCTGTGCCAGCCCTGTGCATGCTACCACAATCATTTTGCATTTATATGTGCATAGGCCCTGGTGTGTTTAGCAGGTCTTTTAACTTTGATGCCCTACATCCACTCTGGCTTCTTTCCATCTCCTCTTCTGGAGAGTTCCCAGAACCCAGAGCAGAGGGATTTGATATGGGTGTGCCATTCAGGACTGAGTGTGCCATTCAGGACTAAGTGTTCCAAGGACTTCTGCTCTCTTTGCACTTTCTGGCTGCGAGTGTCTTTAATTGTTCCTATCTACTACAGAAGGGAACTTCTTTGATGATGGCTGAACAAGGCATTGATCTATGAATATAGCAAAATGTTGTGAGCAGTCATTTTATTCCTTTAGAAGGACAGTAGTGTAGCTAGAGTTTTCCTGCCTTGCCCACAGTCAGGACAAATCTTTGTCACCCGCCAGTCCCACAGCTGCTCAGACCCAACCAACTAAACACAAAGTCTTATATTGCTTACAAACTGTATGGCTGTGGCAGGCTTCTTGCTAACTGTTCTTATAGCTTAAATTAACCCATTTCTATGAATCTATACCTTGCCACATGGCTGGTGGCTTACCGGTGTCTTCACATGCTGCTGGTCATGGCGGCAGCTGGCAGTGTCTCTCTGCCTCAGCCTTCTGCTTCCCAGAATTCTCCTCTCTCCTTGTCCCACCTACTTCCTGACTGGCCACCTACTTCCTGCCTGGTCATTGGCCATCAGTGTTTTATTTATATAGAACGATATCCACAGCACTTCCCCTTTTCTTCTTTTTTTAAAAAGGAAGGTTTTAACTTTAGCATAGTAAATTTACCTATAACAAAACAATTATCAAGCAAGAATTACAGTTACAATATTAAAGAAGATGTCCTATCTATCTTATATTTGTGAGTTTAAGGTTTTATATCTAACTTATCTTTTATCATAACTGAGGAAATTACAACTATCTAGTCTTCAACCACATCAAAGACCTGAGAAGGAACATAATGGTACCTGAGAAATGGTAGATGGATGCAAGCAACTTTCGGAAATCTTGCAAGAGTAGACCAAGACAGCTGGCAGCCTGGACAGTCACCTAATGTTTCTCAGCATTGTTGGTGTATTCAAATTGGCTACAGGCCTAGAGTATCTGACAGACCATTTTCAGAAGCAGGAATTCTGAGAGACCATCTTACCCTGTCTTGGCAGAGTACAGTGGTCGCTTTCCTTGTGTCCCGCTTGTCCAGAAAGGACAGCATTATATTTGTACTGTCAGCCGTCAAGGCAAGGGCAGTTCTTTGCCCAGTAGGCCATTTTGTGCCAAGAAGACAAACTTCCAAATGGAAATGTCTTAGAAGCCCAACATTCTCTCGGGATCAAATTGGTGCAGCCAGGAGCAATTGTGTCTCACATCAACAGAATTCTAAGTTATTTAAATGCCATATTCTCTAGATCTATGAAGTGTTTGAAGAATACCTATCTGAAATATATCTATGTATACCTAGAAGACTTAACTAACATGGCTACAATTATGATTATCATAGATGACTAATTATTAATCTATTTTTAATTATCCATTACAATTTTAAATGAGTTACATAAACATAATACTTTAAATAAGAATAGAAATATATATATATATATATACAGTATAACAAATTTAATTTCAAGTTTGTATCAATAAACTAAAATTTATACCAATGTAAAACATTTTAAACATGAACTAAAATCTATACCAATGTAAAACATTTTAAACAAGTTGTTCTTTAAAAGTAGATTCCTTAATCTACCCTTTTATCTTATCATCTCTATATTCTATATATCTATATCATATCCCCTTTTCTTTTTTAGAAAGAGATCACATTTATAATCAACCTGTTTTAAATAAAAATATTGGTTTTTCTCTGTTCCACACCAGAGGGCTCTTCTGATTTGGGACACAAGAATCTCTTAACCATTTTTTTTTTTAAAGCAATATGTCTGGGTTTAGAGGGCAAGTGAGCCAATTCCACCTCTAATGCCAGCTTGGTATATTTGGGAATTTGGACATAGCATCTCTTACTACTTCCTGCTGGAGGGGGGCTCTGTATCTTATGGGGACGCAAAGAAAATTTTTGGACAATGGGGTAGTCCGTGAGGCTGTATTGTGTGAACCAGTTGCCTTGCTCTGGATGTTAGATCATCTGGGCCATGGTGTCATCGGAGTCCTTTCAGGGGGTCTTGGCTGGTGAAACCTGATGTACCTTAATCTGGAACAAATCCACAGCCTCTGGCTTTCTGTGGAAACAAAAGCAGAACCTCTTTTCCAAAGCAACATATCCTTAAATTCAAATTTTGAAGTTAAGGTACCTTTAAAATATACATATTGATTTAATTGAACATCTTTTTCGATCAAATGTTTTTTTGCAGCTAAAAATCCCAAAATACAATCCAGATTGTCTGTGTAATATTCATCTTTACATGGCTTTTTTATATTAATTTATCTTTTTTTGTCTCTTTTAAGCCTACATATTGTGAATCTATTGCTTTAAACTGCAGTATTTTAAGACTGAAATGGTGCTGTGACTGCTGACTCTGCTTACCAACATGGCGTTTTCTGCCAGTTCTGTGAGTCATCAAGTCTCAGAAATAGTGGGTTTAAGCTTTTATCAAAGCAGCATGTAGCCCATAAACCTTTTTTTTTTATTATCTATTTTTTTTAAATAATACTAAAGACTAAATCTACCACACAGCTTAATGTGCCGCTGGCAGACGCCTCATTTCCGCCATACTGGTGGTCAAACGCACACGCCAGGAACCCGCCAGTGTTCAAACCTGAGTTTTGCTGCATCTAGCTGCCCCTATGAGACAAGAAGCAGGAACCTGGTTTGGGCTCTGTTTAGAATTGGTTATTAAATATTCTCAGGTTTAAGGTGGAAACTTGAGCCGTTGGGTGCCATTTGTAGCTAGAGTTTTCCTGCCTTGCCCACAGTCAGGACAAATCTTTGTCACCCACTAGTCCCACAGCCGCTCAGACCCAACCAAGTAAACACAGAGTCTTATATTGCTTACAAACTGTATGGCCATGGCAGGCTTCTTGCTAACTGTTCTTATAGCTTAAATTAATCCATTTCCACAAGGAGAGAGGAGAATTGGGGAAACAGGAAGAAGGAAGGAGAGAGACTGCAGCCACCACCAGGACAAGCAGCATGTACAGACGCCGGTAAGCCACCAGCCAGGTGGCAAGGTATAGATTTATAGAAATGGGTTAATTTAAGATATAAGAACAGTTAGCAAGAAGCCTGCCACACCCATACAGTTTATAAGTGATATAAGCATCTGAGTGATTATTTTATATGGGGATTGTGGGACTGCGGGGCTTGGTGGAATCTGGAGAGAAGCCCTCCAGCAACACAGTAGTATTTAGTTTCCTCCTAGATCTCTGACCTATCTAGTTTCAGGTTTTTGGACAACCACCACTACAAGAGATGTGTTGCATCTTAAGGAGTGGCCTTAAATTCAATCAGATGTTGGTTGGTTTACTCCCTCTAGCCTTGTGCCATTATTGCACTAGCACATTTTGCAGGTAGATCATCATGGTAAATTGAAGGGGTTGTAGCTCTGTTTCTGTACACCTTTCTCCTTTGGTAGTATGCGGAGTACCTTCCAGTACCATGCTAGTGTATAGAATTCATTGTTCTAGATAAGGCACCAGTTTGACTTCTCCATGTTTAATGAGTTGTGTAGGTACTGTCTTCAGCAACAGTGCCTTTCCATCATTTTGTGGAGAGCAACCAATGGCCTTACTAATTGCCTCAATTGCTGATGGGTTTCCAAGGGGTCCTTTGGCCAACAACTCTATTAGATACAAACCTCTCCTAGTAGAGGAAGCTTCATTTGGGGACAAGTGATGTCCATTTAGGGCTATATCTCTCCTGATATTTGGCAGTTTTATTTGTCCTGCCTTCATCTAGGTTTATTTTTTAGGAAGATTTTATTGTATTACGGTTCTATGTGACCCTGCATATGGTTTTTAGTTTTAGCTCTCCTCTCCTCCATTCCTGCTCTCTAGCCCCTTCATCCTCCTCCTTCCTGTTTGATCCTCCCATTCCAATCCCACCTCTCTTTGCCCATAAATAACTGTTTTAATTTCTCTTCCTAGGGAGATCCTTCTGAGATCCTTCCTCCCTGTAGCCCCTTACTCTATATGTAACCTCTGTGGTTACATGGATTCTAGCTTTCCTATCAAAGAAAGTCTTTATAGCTAACATCTACATATAAGTGAATCCATGCTACATTTATCTTTCTGAGCCTGGATTACTTCACTTAGCATGATTGTTTTCTAGCTTCATCTATTTACCTGTGAATTTTATGATTTCATTTTTAATGGCTGAATAATATTCTGCTGTATTGATGTACCACATTTTGTTTATTCATTCATTCATTGACAGACATCTAGTCTGTTTCCAATTTCTGCTATGATGAATAGAGCTACTATGTACATGTTTGAGTAAATGTCCCTGTACTTGGATAAAACATCCTTTGGAAATAAACCTAAGAACAATTTAGCTGGAATTTGAGGTAGATCTATTCCCACCTTCCTGAGGAATTGCCACACTGATTTCTACAGTAGCTGTGTAAGTTTGCACTCCCTCCAGCAACAGATGATGTTCACCTTTTTCCATATCCTTGCCAGCATGAGATGTCATTTGATAGTGATCTTGGACATTTCTACTGGTGTAAGATAAGCTCTCAAAGTAGTTTTGATTTGCATTTCCTGAAGGCTGAGGATGCTAAACAGTGCTTTATGTGTTTCTTCTTTTGAGAATTCTCTGATTAGATTGCATCCCAATCCTAATTGGGCTATTATTTTCTTTGTGTCCAGTTTTTTCTCTTCTTTTTAAGTACTTTATATATTTTGGATATGATGTCTCTATTGAATGTGAAATTGATAAAAATATTTTCCCATTATGTAGCCTATTGTCTGAATAATAGTGACCTATACTATACAGAAGTTTCTCAGTTTCATAAGGTCCCATTTGTTGATTCTTGTTCTTAATGCCTCAACTCTTGGTATTCTGTTCAGAAATTCTTTTCCTTTGCCAAGGAGTTCAAGGATATTCTGCAGTTTCACCTTTATCAGATTCAGTATATCTTGCCTTCTATTGAGGTCTTTGATCCATTTGAAGTTGAGCTTTTTGCAGGGTGATGAATATGGATCTATTTTCATTCTTCTATATGCAGCCACCCAGTTTGACCAGCACCATTTGTTGAGGAGGCTGTCTTTTTTTTCCCCCAGTGTATTTCTGGCTTCTTTAAGAAAAACCAGTTGTCTGTAGGTGTGTTGACTTAGTCTGGGTCTTCAGTTCAATTCCTTGATCAGCGTGTCTGTTTTTGTACCAATACCATGTGGTTTTAATAAACATAGCTTGGGATCTGATATAATGATACTTCCATCAATTCCTTTATTATTCAGGATTTTTTTTTATTGATCCTAGATTTTTTTTGTGTGTGTGTGTGTGTGTTTCCACATGAAACTGAAAACGGTCATTCCAAGTACCATGAAAAACTGTGTTGTGGTTTTGATGGGGATTGCATTGAGTATGCAAACTGCTTTTGGTAGGATGGCCATTTTTACTATGTTTATCCTACCAATTCATTACCTAGGAGATTTTTTTCATCTTCTAATATCTTCTTAAAAATTTCTTTCTTTTGGTGTCTTAAAGTTTTTAATCATACAAGTCTTTCACTTGCTCCTAAATATAAATGACAATCAGACAGAGGAGTAAATCAGGAAAAGAACACCTTTCACAATAGCCTTAAAATAACTTTTTATTTTTAGAGGAGATATCACTAAGTTGCCCAGGTTGGCTTCAGTATCTCCATCTTCCTTCCTCAGCCTCCAGAACAGCTAAGATTCCAGAACCAAGATCGACAGCTGATGCATTTTTTCATGTACATACTTGTGTTATTTTTAATTAAATTCTTGCCAAAATTCTGAGTTTTAATTTGTACACCTAGAAGGTAATTGCAAATTATGGAATGTACAGTCTGCTAAGACCTATCACAATCTTACTCTTTCAGAACACTAAACACTAGATTGACCCTGAGTCTGCCAAATTTGAATAACTTAAATCTATCCTGGACACTTTATTCCTATTGTGTAGATTACCTTTCTCCTCTCTGCAGAAACAAAACAAAATGCTACCCATGCAGACATCTCCTTTAGACTGGGCCAAGTCATGGCATATCTTTATCTTGTGCAGCTCAATTGAAGAAGTCCTTATTTAAAGTAACTAGCATACTAACTAGGTGGTTCACTGAAGAACAAACAGTACCTACTACCCAGATTGTGAACCTGAATTTGATCCCCAAAACAAACAAGGTGAAAGATAATAACCCACTCCCACAAGTTGCTGTCTGACCTCCACACATCTGCTTTGACATGCACACATAAATAAACAAATTTAAATTTTTTGAAGATAGAAACTGTCACATTCATGAATTGTTAGGATGTGTGAAGATTGTTGAAATTCTAATGATTGTAATCATTAGATTGTTAAATTTCTAATCATGAAATACATGAATATATTATTCCCTGTAGCTTAAATGAATGGCTTTGTGAGATGAATTATGTCTACAAAATCTGTAGAAAAGATAACTGTTCATTTTAAGCTTACAGGATTCTTTGTTGAAACATATATTCAAATGCACCATACTCTAGACTTGAAATTTTTAGGAAACTAATTCTTTATGGTAACAGGTGAATCTCTACAAATCTTCACATCTTTCGTGTAATCAGATCTTGTATTTCATATATATATTTATATATATATATAATATATATATATATATATATATATATATATATAATTAGAGTCTTCATATCAAGGAAAACAAATATCCTAACCTAAATGTTTTAAAGAGATAATGGTAAGAACATACATATAAAATCCTAATTAATGTGACTAGGAAATGAAAGATGATTCCTACTTTAAATTTCTAAAGTGACCAAATGAATTTTGGGATTTGTTTGCTTCTCATTGATTTTACAACCCAATTGGTTATGGTGAGCTAGAGTCTATCCTTATTAAATGCTGATCAGAGAATATTCAAACCTGAGTTCCTTTTACATTGAGGATACATGATATCAGACTTCCAAAATTAAAAAATTAAATCATGTAGTTTTGATAATAAGCATTTTATTTTGTTGTATGTAAACTGTAATTCACATACTGATTATTTTTGAAGAATATATTGAAAAAATAATAATGACACATTATCATAATAAGCCCTGAAGTTTATGTTTATTAAGATAGAAATGGTATATTTTTAGAAAATGTACAATAGTTTGGGGAAAATGTTAATAAAAGAGTAGTTATTAAGGAGGTTACTGAGTTCTGTAAATGTTATTAGTAAAGAAACAAATGTATCGTGTTTAGTATAAATGTACAGGAAATCTCTAAGAGAGTTAATAACCTGGGAAATGAGGTTGAAGGAAATTAGATATGTTAAAGAAAGGCTACAGAGTTGGGTAGTGGGGAGGTAGTAAGTGTCTGGGAGCAGTTGGAGAATGGGAAACCATGATCAGTATATATTATATGAAAGAAATTTATTTAATTTTAGCAATGAGAGGAAGAATGTCTCGGTTATTCCCAGAAGAAGCAATGCTGTATTTAAGATTAATGTTGTGTTTACATATATAGTAAGCTTATGGAAGTAAAAATGTAGATACTGACTGGAATTAAAAAAGAAAAATGTATATTATTAAATAAAATTATTTTAGTACTTATTAGACTTAACATCCTTAATATTCTGGACTAAAAGTAATAGCTTTAAATTAAAACATTTCAATGTTTATGTCCTAACATTCTTAATACTTCGTGCTAAAATGAATACTTTCAATAAAATTATTTCAGAATTTATAAGCCTTACCACTTTTAATATTTTAGTTTAAATAAACTACTGGTGTGACAGAGTGCCACATATATTTTAGAATTTTTTCAGAATTATTTAATCCTAAATAGTAGAAAATGCTAGTTTATTCTTGATAACTTATAACAATCTAACCAGCCTACATATGTTTTCAGATATTCCTCAGGATGCAAAACTGCTACAAAATTATTATAAATAAAGCTGCCATGAACATAGTTGAGCAAGTGTCCTTGTGGTATGGTTGAGCATCCTTTGAGTATATGCCCAAGAGTGATATAACTGGGTCTTATGATAGGTTAATTCACAGTTTTCTGAGCTACTGTCACACTGACTTCCAAAGTAGCTGTATATGTTTGCACACCCACCAGCAATGAAGGAGTGTTTTCCTTGTTCCACTTCCTTCCCAGTGTGAACTGTCACTTGTGTTTTTGATCTTAGTCACTCTGACAGGTGTAAGACAGAATTCCAGAGTCGTTTTGATTTGCATTTCCCTGATGGTTAAGGGTGTTGAAGACCTCCTTAAGTCTTTCTCAGCCACTTGAGATTCTTCAGTTGAGAATTCTTTGTTTAGATCTGCACCTTTTTAATTGGATTATTTTGGCTTGTTGATATCTAGTTTCTTGAGTTCTTTATATATTTTGGAAATCAGCCCTCTGTCAGATGTCGGGTTGGTGAAGATCTTTTTCTGTTCCATAGGCTGCCATTTTCTCCTATTAATGATGTCCTTTGTCTTACAGAAATTTTTCAATTTCATGAGGTCGCATTTATTAATTGTTGATATTAGTGCCTGTGCTATTAGAGCTCTGTTCAGGAAATTGTCTCCTGTGCCAATGCATTCAAGATTATTTCCCACATTCTCTTCTATCAGGTTCATTGTATCTGGATTTATGTTGAGGCCATTGATCCATTTGGACTTGAGTTTTGTGCAAGGTAATAAATATGGATTGATTTGCTTTCTACCTGCCAACATCCAGTTAGACAAGCACCATTTGTTGAAAAGGTTTTCTTTTGTCCATTGTATAAATTTGACTTATTCGTTGAAAACCAGGTGGCCATAGGTGTGTGAGTTTACATCTGGGTCTTCAGTCTTATTCCATTGATCCATATGTCTGTTTTTATGCCAGTACCATGCAGTTTTTATTATTATATCTCTGCAGTAGAGCTTAAAATCAGGGATGGTGATACCTCCAGAAGTTCTTTTATTGTACACAATTGTTTTAGCTATCCTGGATTTTTTGTTTTTCCACATGAAGTTAAGTGTTGTTCTTTCAAAGTCTGTAAAGAATTGTGTTGGTATTTTAATGGATACTGTACTGAATCTGTAGATTGCTTTTGGTAAGATAGCCATTTTTACGATGTTAATCTTATCTATTCATGAGAATGGAAGATATTTTCATCTTCTGTTATCTTTTTCAGTTTCATTCTTTAAAGAACTGAAGTTCTTGTCATACAGACTTCCACCTGCATGGTTTGAGTTACCAAGATATTTTATATTATTTGAGGCTATTGTAAAGGGTGTTGATTTTCTTATTTCTTTCTCAGCCCGTTTACAGTTTGTATATAGGAGAGCTAATGATTTTTTTAATTAATCTTGTATCCAGCCACTTGAGTAAAGGTGCTCATCTGCTGTAGGTGTCCTTTTGTAGAGTTTTTCTGGGTCACTTATGTAGATTATCATATCATCTGAGAATAATGGTACTTTTACTTCTTCCTTTCTGATTTGTATCTCATTGCCTTCCTTTAGCTGTATTGTTGCTTTAGCAAAACTTCAAGTACTGTATTAAATAGATATGGACAACCTTGTCTTGTTCCTAATTTTAGTAAAATTTCTTTGAGTTTCTCCCTATTTAATTTGATATTGGCAGGTGGATTGTTGTATATTGCTTTTATCATGTTTAAGTATGTCTCTTTATCAATGATACCTCCAAGACTTTTATCATGAAGGAGTGTTGAAATTTGTCAAGGGCTTTTTCAGCATCTAATGAGGTGATTGTGTGTGTGTGTGTGTGTGTGTGTGTGTGTGTGTGTGTCTTTATTTTATTTCAGTTTGTCTATGTGTTGGGTTACATTGACTGATCTTCATATGTTGAACTATCCCTGCATCTCTGGGATGAAGCCCACTTGATCATGGTGAATGATCTTTTGACATGTTTTTTGTTTCAGTTTGCCAGTATATTGTGTATTTTTGCATTAATGTTCATGAGGGAGATTGGTCTGTAGTTCTCTTTCTCTGTCAGACCTTTGTGGTGGTTTGGGTATCAGGGTGATTGTGTCCTCATAGAAAGAATTTGGCAATGTTCTCTCTATTTCTATTTTGTGGAATCATTTGAAGAGTATTGATATTAGCTTTTCTTTGAAAGTCTGGTAGAATTCTGTCCTAAAACTGTCTGATCCTGAGCTTTTTATCATTGGGAAATTTTTAATGATTGTTTCTGTTTCCCTGGGGGTTATTGATCTATTTAAATTGTTTATCTGATATTGATTTAACTTAGGCAGTAAGTGGTATTTATCAAGAAATTTGTCCATTTCTTTTGTACATGTTTTTGAAGTATGACCTTTTATAATCTTTCCTCTTCCATATGATTTCTAGAATTAGCATGTTTTCTGTAGGTCCAAAGATTTCTGATATGACAGAAGCTATTGTACAAAATGATGAATGGTTCTTTGTGATTTTTTTTAAAAAATATTTTATTTTCTATGTTTATAGGTGTTTTGTTTGCATATGTGTGTGTGTGTGTGTGTGTGTGTGTGTGTGTGTGTGCATAATTTTAAAATAAATTTATTTGTTTTATCTCTCTGCTGCAGTTTCACTCTGTTCCCATGCCCCAATCCATTCCCCCTCCATTTCTGTTCAGGAAAGAGCAGGTCTCCTATTAGTAGTAACAAAACATGGCATATCAAGTTGTAGTAAGACTATGCATTTCCCAATGTATTAAGACTGGGCAAGGCGACCCAGTATGAGGAATACAGTCCCAAAAGCCAGTAAAAGAGTCAGAGACAGCCCCTTTTTCCACTGTTAGAACTCCCACAAGGGCATTATGCTACACAACTATAACATGTATGCAGAGTACCTAGACCAGTCCCATGTAGACTCCCTGGTTTTTGCTTTGATCTCTGTGAGCCCCTATGATCCCAGGTTGGTTGATCCTATGAATGTCCTTGTGGTGTCCTCAACCCCTCTGGCTTCTACAACACTTTCTCCCCCTCTTCTGCAGGATTACCCAAATTCTGCCTAATATGTGGCTGGGGGTCTGCATGTGTTTCCATCAGTTGCTAGATGAAGCCTTTTTTTATGACAACTGAGCTAGATACCAATCCAGTCACCAGAGAATCAATCTGCCTGCAGATAGATTTGTATGTGAAACATGTGTATGTCTGTAAGGAAGAAGAGGGTGTTAGATCCCCCAAAGCTGGAGTTAGAGGTGGTTGTGGGCCACCATATAGGTGCTAGGAATCAAACCCAGCTCTTAGAGCACCCAATGCTCTTAATCACTGAACCATCTCTCCAGCCCAGCCTGTTTTGTTCTTGAAATAAAGTCTCATTCAGTAGCCAGATTGACTTTGAAGGCACATTGATCCTCCTGGCTTAGTTTTATAAGATTACAAGTATGAGTCACCACAGCCTTGTTAAAAAGTATGTTTTTGTGATGAAGTAGCAACTGAGCTACATTTTCAACTTTGTAAATTTTATGGGATCTGTAAGACACTCAAGTGCAGCTTCAAAACAAAACAGTTTTGAAGGATACTATGGGATATGATACTAACAGGATACTAACAGGAATGAAGATTACCAGAGAAATCTTGACCAGCAATATAAGGATAAAGTCATGCTTATAATATTAAAATTCTTTAGTGTTTACGTGAATACATAAACATTCTAGCTTAGAATTGCTCTAACCTAAGAATTTTATTGTGATTTCTTTTTTTATCAAGCCTCTTAAAAATTCAATCTGGTATTCAAGTTCAGCAGATCTTGTAGCATTTGTACATTTTAAATAATGAGGTCAAGGAGCAAGCTTAACTCATTCTCAGTTAAAACACGGGTATTAACATTCACCTTCCAATGAAACATGATATAACCACAGAGGCAGAAATGCACTGAGTTCTGAGCTAGATGACCACTCTACTCTCTACCTGGCAAAGATTAAATTTTAAGAATTTGAGCAATTACCCGCCCCCCCCCAAAAAAAAAGATTCTTCTGAATGGCAAGAGTGCATGTCAGTATTAGCCATATTAAATACTCACAGAAATAATGTTCTTTCAGAAAAAAAAATCTCCTAAAATACCCTGCTTTTCTCCTTGCATCAGATGGGGAAGAAAATAAATATGGACATAGAATGCATATTTTAAAAATTCACTTGGGAGAGTTTAACTGTACAATTACCAAAAACTTTTCACCAGAAATTCAAGTCAGAGCCTGTCACTGTGGCTTTAAATTTGGCGTCATGGAACCACAGAAGTTCTATAGCACTGAGGCAGAGACAGTGAGTAGAGCAGAGGAACAGGTGCCATGGCCTTTGGTGCATTTTACAACCTGCAGGGGCTCTTTTAACCTTAGGTAAGGGAATTCTGCAGAATTCATTGCTTCAAGGCAGTGAAATATTTCTTTTAAATGTAGGTAAGTTCATTTCCTATACCTCTCCTAAATTTAAGATTTCCATTTCTAAGTCCTTTCTTTCTTTCTTTCTTTCTTTCTTTCTTTCTTGCTTTTTTTTTTTTTTTTTTTTTTTCTTTTTTTTTTTTTTTTTTTCTTTCTTTCTTCCTTTCTTTCTTTCTTGCTTGTTTTTTTTTTTTCATTCTAGTTCCTTCAGCTGAATGATTCATCCAATACTAGCCATCATCTTAACTTCTGGTTGCTTGTTTTGTTTCTCTCCTGAACATACACAGACATCTGTCTTCTCATTAATTAGGTTTTCAACTAAAGCAACCTTGTATCAATATTTCTTGGCTAATATACATGCACTAATGTCCAATAGAGGCCTACAGTAGCCTAGCATCTATTGATGTGGCATCAGCTGGAAAGCTCTGCTGACTTTAGTGGTGTTACTTACATGTCTGGAATCCAGTGACTATCTTGACTGTCAGATGGCGTAGGCTTACTTCAAATGGAATAACTAAGAAAATCCAGCATTGTGATTTTCCCTCTTGGCCTGTTAGCCATCAGTCTGAGAGAGCAAAGAGGCAGTAGAGGCCACAGAAAGCTTTGTACACAGCCCATGAACACGAATGGAGACAGTTCTCTGGGAGACAGACTTCAGTTAATCAGTTTAATTTTATTCTAGAGCATAAGGAATATAAAGGATTTGAGAGCCTGGGAACAAACCTTAATTTGCATTAAGTGGCACACTCCTATCAAAAGGCTTTGTATGTGATAGTAGGTTCCTAGCAGAGTTCCTAGCCCAAGTCTTCTTAGCAAGAATCTGGTTTACAGGCAGCTTTCAGATAAGGTCAGTCCTCCAGGCCCAGGGACATTCTCCAGATAAGGACAAGTAGAGGCAGGAAGTTCTGCTGGAGAGGGAAAGAGCCCTATGTTATGAGCTATTGAGATAAACCGTCAGGCCAAGGGGATACTGCAATCTCAACCAACCTTCCAACACAGCATACAACCCTTGTCCCTATTGTCCTCCAACATACTAGGAAGAATCTTACAGTGTGAGAAGACAAGAGCTATACTTGAAGCACAGGATTAAACTTGGAAGACATTTTTTTCCCCATTTATTGGTCAAATTAAATTACATATTCATGCCTAGTCAGAGTATTCATAAAGCACCCCTCACAAACCAAGATAGTTTTCACAAAAAGTGAGAAAGAGGCCAAGACAAAGATGTCCTAGTGTTGTGTACTCTAAACTCATATGCCAAACCTCAGGAGGTATTTTGGGTTTGCTCAAGGTGAGCAGAAATGTGTGAATGTGTTTATCTCTTGAATGGCTCTAAGATCTTATTTCTCTCATTTAGTTTTGATGTTAGAGTGAAAATCATGTTCTTTGTTTGCTTCATTTAAACTTTGCATTCACAATGAGGTTACCAGATATTGATATGGTCATAAGTAACTTGACATCTCACCTCTATATATTCAATAACTAAAAGAACATTGGACAATTAGTCATTTACTAATGCTTTAGAACTTTGAGGAGCTGACATTACTAATTGCTATCTCATGCTCAACTAAGCTTCTGAATCTCCCCAACCACAGTATCACAAAAAGTTCTAAAGAGAACTATTAAGCCATTCTGTTTTCAATATGCTTGAGGGAGGATACCATAACTGGTTTGTTGTTTGGACTTTCTGACAATGAAGTGGCTAAGATGCTTTAAATTTGGAGAATTTAATTCTGTAACATAAAGAAGAGGCTCTCTCTCTCTCTCTCTCTCTCTCTCTCTTCTCTCTCTCTCTCTCTCTCTATCCAGTCACTTGTGAATATAAACTATATAGAGAGATACATTTATAAAATACAAAAAACAGTAATTCCTAAAGACAGAGGTTAATTCACCATAGAGAATCCAAAATTACTGACAATTATTTTACCCACAAATTTAATTCACTCATACTTTTATAAACTTTGTCAAATTAGAAGCCTGATTTCTTTTGATTAAAATATAAAACCATTAGTTTTATACATTGTATCCTTTATCCTAATAATGAATAAATAAAAATAATTGAGTATTAACTATATTAATATACAGCAAGTACTTTTCACAGTGTTAGACCCTGAAAAAGTTTGTATCCATAAATAATATGATCAACAGAGATCTTGGCTATAGGGATGACATCAAAATCTGAATGAGAAATTCATGAGGGTGTCACTGGCTCTCTGAGATAACAACAAGAGTGAACTGAAGGACAAATGCAAAGGGCACATAGGGTCCATGGGTATAAATATGGAAGAGTGAGGTTGTGCAAGTTAAAAAGGAAGCATGGAAGTGGACAGACAGATGAGAGGTAATAAAATGGGAGGGAATATTAGGAAGTACCCTTCCTGAGCAACGCAGGTGGAAGACCCATATACTAAAGAAAATAGATATTCAGAGAGAATGAGAATGAGCAGACTAGCAAAAGTGTTGCAGGGGAATGGTGTGGAGGGTATAATCCCAAATAAAGAAAGTAAATACTACTAGAGACTGACTCTAATCTGGTAAAACTGGACATACTGGGAAAGCTTGCTTTAATTCACTACAAAAATCAAATCATTAACTAATTGTCCTTTTTATTACTCTACAGAATCCCAAACTATGTTTTGCCTTTTTCACTTCAACAGAGTGCTAAGTGTAAAAACTCAGTAAACCAATATCAAATCACATTGTTCCAAATCCTATATTTAGTTCACTCTTTTCGCCTAGCAGCACATCATCATTTTAAAAATAGAAGAACTGAACCTAAAGAGGTAAGTTTACTTACATACGGTCACACGGCTCCATTAGCAGCCAACAAGATATCCTAATAATCCTGAGTTTTTGGGATGTTAATGAAAGAGTCTCTGATGTGAGATATTGTTCTTGTTAGATATTGGAGGTCCATGAGAGTGTACAAGACAGAAAAAAATAAATAAGGTACATACAGAATGAGAGAAAGGCTGAATTGGTGAGCATGATTTATCTAATGTCATGTAACCACAATTTAAGACATCATTAGGCTTCCATAATGCTTGGATCAAAGATGCTGGACATAGTAGTCTTCTATTGAATAGTTACAAATCCACAGATATCTTATAGGCTATTTTAACTATGGCAATCAAGGGGACAACATCTGAAGCCATCAAGGTAGATTTAATAAGAACCATAAACAAAAATTAATGGAGTAAATATATTCATGCCTTTGAGAAGCAGCAAGAATAAGTACAGTAGTCATCATAATCTTGTACTGTTAGCATTTTCATTTTAATTATTGTTGGGTATTTTTTAGAGGAGAAAATCTTTAAAACAAAAATGTTCTTGTACTTATACTCTTATAGAAGAAATTGCCATTTTCTTGAAACCTGGAAAGTATTTGCACCAAATTTGGTGTAATTTTGTAGGAAATGTATCACACAAAGACCATTTATATGGACTGGTCTACCTTATATTTGTTCTATGACCATTTAAATAGGACTCTTTCAGAATAAGCAGCATTTGTCAAGGCAATAACTATTCCAGTGCCTTGTGTCAAAAAGAATGACCATATGAAGATTAAGTGATTACACATTTGAGGATGGATGAGGTGAAGGAAAACAAAAAGGCACAAGGGAATGGTGACTACTTGAACATGCAAAGTTGTGATATTATCATTTAGAGGCACTAAATACTACTTGAGGTAGAAACAGAGCAGTGAATGAACAGTAGCCATTTGCCTTGAGTAACTCTAAATCATGGGTCAAAACACATTCTTTGTCTATTCCTCCATGAAAACTAAATTAAGTGAGCTTGGCCCACCTATGTTCTCTTTCCTTTCTTTAATACCAATCTAAATATATTTTAATTAATTTTTAGTGAACTTCACATCTGTGTAAAATGTATTCTGATCTGATTCACTTCCTACTTCTTCATCTAATTCTCCTCAGATTCACCCCTCAATGCCTAGAATTCTATTTATTTTAAAGAAAATATAACCCACTGAGTTTAATTTGTACTATCCTACATAAATTGGTGCTTGTCATCCACTGAAGCATGGTCAACCTACAAGTGGCCACAATTTTAAAGATAATTTCTACCTTTCCTTGCAGCTATCAACTCTCAATATCTCCTCATCTAGAAATGGGCCTCAGCAACTTCTCCTGGTTTCTCCATGCTGAAATGTTGACCAGCTTCATCTTGGGCACATCCTATACAAACAACCACAGTTGGTTTGATGACCGAAAGGCATTATTTCCCCTACTCCTTCTTGACCTCTGTCTCTTACAGTCATTCTGCCAACTTTCTGCAATGTCCCCTGAGCATTAGGGACAATAATTGTGATATAGATGTCTTATTTACCCCAGATTATTCTACAGACACTTATTCTATGAACTTTAATTACTCATGAGTTTCTGTAATATATCAACTGTACTAAGAATCTTCTGTGTTGAAGATTCAGATACAAATTCAGAAAGTATTTTGATACTGTGACCATTTTAGCAAAAACATTTGAGAAGGGTCACTTGTGGAGCTTGTGAGCTTTGCAGCCATGGGCCTATAGTCTGATTTATAGAACAAGGACTATATTTCTTCCTACTTTGGAGTGGGACTAAATCTACTCAGACAGTAGTCCTTAATATTTATCCCCATAGAATGTGTTGTACTAGTGTTCTTATGGATATCTCTTGCTATGCTGGTCATCACAATGCTTCATGTAGTTCACAGCAGGGTAAGACTATTGATGACTCCCCTCACCCAGCAGTCTACATAACACTTTCCCTAGACTATGAAAGCTAGAAATCAGGGAGGAAGGTTCCACAACAGTACAAGTTTAATCTCCTTATATCCCATAAGTAGAGTGTGGTTTCTTAAGAAATAGTCTCAACATTGAGTTTTGTTGGGCAGCAAAGATCAATGACAAGAGACTGTAAAATTTGGGGGAACTCCAGGACACCCTTGGCCAACAACTCAATGGGAGGGCATATTCATGTTATATTTCAAAAACTGAAAGTCACGGTACTGAATACAAAGTCCTATAAGAAGATCAAACCCTTAAGGAGTTGTTTGTATGTGTGTGTGGTTCATTTTCAAAGGTTCTATCATATTCTTCCCTGGTATTTGTTTAAAAGATGAAAGTCATTTTTCCCTCAAAGACTCGGTATAATAGTATCAGAAGGTGCTACACAAACTGCCAGGAGAGAAGAGTCATCAGTAGTCCTAAACAACTATGAAGTCTATGAACCACAATAATGACTGTACTGGCAAAATCTCCACAATGGTGTAATAATGACACTTTTATCTTTAGAGTACCAATAGCTGTGTAATTGGACTTAGAGTTTGCTCAGTAGGAGGGTTGCTCTTGCCAGTTATCAAAGAAGCTGCTTTTTGCAACAGATGGAGACTATTACTGAGATCCACAATTGGTAAAAACAGAGAATAATTGACTTTGGTGTCCTCAATACCAACTAATGCATCATCTGTAAAAACAAACAAACAAACAATAAATATCTACAGCTAAGGCTTAGGGAAAAATCAAAAGAAGAGAAAGTAGAAATTTTGTAAAAGCAAGAGGCCAAGGATGCCTGCAGCTAGAAAGTGTCCCGTAGACGTATTGACAGGGAAAATACAACCATTAAATCTCAACAAAATAGTTGCCTGAACAAGACTGACATAATGACAATACCAGTTGACATGTCAATTTGGACAGGTGAAATTCCTTATTTTCTCATCTTAGAGGAAAAGTTTCAGGTGGTCAATGGCTGCTAAGACAGGAAGAGTCAGTTTTCTCCAATAATAAGCTCCTACATAGATTCCCAATCTCAAATGGTTAGCTTTAGACACACACACATGAAAGCAATTCTAGATGAACTCAGTATGTTTTATGTGTGTGTGTATTATATATAATATATATAAATATATGTAAATATATTTATATATGCACAGACATATGTATACATATAATAGTAATTGAAGATGTCATGAATTTAGCAGTGCATTACTTTTAAAAATTAAGGTAAATATTTCACCTATGCTAACAAGGAAAGGAATTTTATGCTTTTACAATTAAATATTTTTGTAATAAAAATATTAATTGTGCACTTAAAAGTTTAACCATTCCTTAATAACAAAGAATGCACTTCTGGCTATCAAATGACTAAAATAGTAATATTTTTCATTTTTGATAATTTCTCAGGTATATAATATTTATCTGATGAACACCAATATTTTATTTACGTGCACAAGTCCATATAATTCACACTCAGAACTTCCTCAGTAAGTTCAATTTACTGTTATGTTTTCTTAGTGAGGAACTCTTCCGGCTTCCTAGCTCTTTACCTTAAGTTGTTCAAAGAACTATGAAGCTATTCCTGGATTCTATGTCAGAAACGATGACTTAATTAATTTCAGAAAAGATGAATCTGCCTTTCTGATTATAACCACTTCTTTAAACTTAGCAAGGTTAGTTGTTTCCTCTAGATAAGATCATAGGCAGATCATTCTACCTATGTATAATGATAGACTAAGTATTCCCATATGTAGTTTCAGCAATATTAAAGATCCTTCACCTATATGGTCTGGTTGGTGTCTTTTTTGTGCTTTACTCAAGAATTTGCTCATGAGAGTCATTTGATCAAGGTGTTCTGCACAGTAACTAATGACTTTTCTGCATTTGGATTTCACATCCTTGCTAGAATTATTTATTTATTACAGTCTATTATTATTCTTGATACACTGTATTCTAGACTAGAGGTCAGAACTTTTTCAATAGAATGTGTATTAGTTCCCTAGTACTGTGATAACTCACAAACTTAATGCCTTAAAACTGTACAAGTTCATTGTAATCTCTACATTCAGAATCTGAATCAGTTTCATTTAAGTGAGGGTGCAAATGAACCTGCTTTTACTTTTCTGGAGGCCTTAAGGGAGTATAAGTTTTCTAGCTTGTATTGACTTCTTTCATTTCCAGATCTGACTTCTGTTTCCATTTTTACATTATTGTCTGACTCTGATAATAAACACAAACCATGACATTATTATATTCTAAATTACAAGTATTTTGGACAATCTTTTCTTGGACTGTGTGCATAGAAAGTGACTTACAGGCTCTGGAGGATGAGGAAAGTGAAGTCCATGAGGGGTCTCTGCCCTCTGCATGCCAGAGAATGAAAGTTTTAGGACTTGCAAGTGAGATAATTTCTACAGAAGTCATTGAACTTGGCAATAACATTTTATAAATATTGAATGTGGGTGTACTATAATAAAAATGAATTTTAGAACAGAATGGTTTTTAATATTAGACCCATAGAATGTATTCTAAAAACCTTTCCTATATTAAATATACAACAACTGGTGGGGATATACTAAAATATTTCTTAGAATGAATTAATTCATGAATGAAGAAATGAGGTTAACAATGTTTTAGAGAATGTCTTTGCATATTCTTTTGGATTTGGTATTCTAGAGAGAAACTTCTAGGATACAACAATTTTTTTATACAACACCTAGTCCCTGACATTAGACTTCAATATAGGATTAACCATCACACTCTGTGTTTCTTATTTAATAAGACTGTTACATCTACACTTAAAATCTTTCATTTTGCTATAGAAATTATATAGGCATATTCATGCATATTTTACCTTGAAAACCAACCAAAAACTTTATTTTCATTCACCAAAAAACCTAGTACTATTTTGAGCATCTTCATGACAGTTACTCTAAGACAAGTTATGCATTTTCAAGATTCATCAAAGATACCAATAGGAAGAAATTATGGAATTGTAATTGACAAGTTTGCTATATTTTAACCTCCCAAACTTTAAAACTTTAAGGAGTTTGGAACATGGAATATCAACAGCATGTAAGAAGTGTTTGTCTCCTTTTTTGTCTCCTCTGAAGCAAACAGAACCCCAGTGTTTCAGGGAAAGCTGAGCAAGTGTCATCTGCACTAATCATCTTTTGATCCTTGCCATGTGAATAGATTCATGATCTGACATTTGCTATTCTAGTCACAATGGCTCTTGTCTCAGCAATTCAATTTCAGTGTCTCATGAATTTAATACCTGCTCTATTATCAGAAGATTTGCATTAACTTTTACAGATGAACCTTTTTCAAATTTCCTGTTCATCTTAACCTATCCACCCTTCCATCTGGGTACAGAGGGTGGCCTTGTGAAAAGGCAGGAATACTCAACAAACTTTTCCCTAGCACACTGTGGGTTAACATGATGATGTTAGTAGACACAAGATCGACTCACATCAGATGCTGGACAGCTTCAGCTACATTGCAATGGAGAAATAGGAAGCAATAAACAATGCATTGGTACAGTTTCAGCTCCTTCAGGGACTACCTCAGTAGGAAAGGCTGTTATGTCCCTTCACCTCAAATCATGAAAGCTGGAATGTCATCTAAGGGTTAAAACAACCTCATTTCTTTCAAAATCTGAGCTTCCTTTGGGTTAAGATTGACTGCAAGTCTGAGAATGTAACTTGAGAAGCAGTTTATCTTTCGACAAAGTGTAGGCAACTAAGACTTGCCTTATCTCACTGGGTATGTATACATTCTCTCTCTTGGATGATCAGTATTTTCAGCACACACACACACATACCCCATGTTAGAATGTGCCCCAATCACACATATTTACAAACTATGAAGCTTAATCTCTGGAAAAGCTGAAGTAGTATCAAGTTTTATGCATTTAGAGTTCAGATTGTGTTATCAATCATACAGATTCCTCCAAAAATTACTCCTGAAAGATTATAGAATATCCTATGGAAACTTTATATTAGATCTTGCTTAATTGATTGTTGCTACACCTGGTGAATCCTTTAAAAAATATAAGGAACTAGGAAATTGCTATAAAGCAATTTATAGGATAAATATATTTAAAATAATATCTATAGTAATTTCTTTTTGTGCTTTATACATTTAATAGAGTAAATACAATCATACATATTTATCATTTTGCCCCACTATAAATGGGCTGTTTACCAATCATGTCATTAAACACAGATCTACAAAAGTTGTTGGTGTCTCAGTTTTCAGTTGAGCCTCTTGGGTGTGTCCTTGTAGCTTTTGGAGTCTTTTTGCTTTTCCAATTTTTGACTTCTAATTTTTTTCTTGTCTCATTGTACTGGTGAGCATCTCCAGTAGAAGTCTGTTGATTAGAGCATATCTCTTGCATCTAGGTAGGTTTGTTGTTAGTTTTTCATGACTTCCAGTGGATACTGAAATCATGGGCAGTAATAGAACCTGCATATACAATGTTCTTACTTATCCATATACCTATGATAGTCAGTGTCTCTTTTGCATGACTTCGTTTCCAGGACCACTACTCTAGCTTTAAGAAAAATAACTTTTGCTTGATCCTGAGTCCTGAGATAGAACCGCAGTTGACTTAAAAACTGAGAAGATGATTGACACATCCCAGACAAGAGAAAATGGATAGTGAGCTTCCATTTGTGCCTGTCAGAACAGTATGCAGTTTAAATTATGTACTGTTTATTTCTAGAACTTCTAACTTACTGGTTTGGGACTGTGGCTGTCTGTAGGCATTGAAATTAAAAAAAAAAAAAAAGTACCAGTTAAGAAGACATTGCTGTTTAGGCCTTTGGAATAAATTTTATTTTCAATCCCACAGAATGAATTTTAGAATTTGGAATAACATCTCCTATAGTAGACTGCTCAATAAATACTCCACTGTATTTCAAATAAAAACAATCCAGACATTCTTACCTCATTAGTTCACCTTTTACTTTGATTACATTTCAACATGGAAATCATTCATACTTGATTTGGAATACTTAAAAAAATTATTTTCAAAATTTTGTGTTTTGGAATACTTAAAAAAAAATCCTTGTTCATGGCCAAGTGAGGTGGTTCACACCTGTAATCACAACACTTAGGGGCTAAAGCAGGAAGATTGTTAGGAATTCAGAGTTAGCCTGAGCTACAAGGCTACACTTTATAGTGTAATTTTAAACCATTCACCTAACACTATAACCCAGAAATGCACAAGTCCTACAGAAAGGAGAAAAAATTTCTTTCCTTGCCTCTTGCCTTTCTTTCTTCTCACACACCTTTTCCTTCCATTTTCCTCTCTTCCTCCTTTCCTTAATCTATTTTCACCTTACACTTTTGTGTTCCCATTCACTTGCTCTTTCCTCACTTTAAATTAAGTCCCATTCAAATGTGATGTTTTCTTCTAGCTGCCAACCACATATAATTGTATAATTGTTCAAAGTGGCAAGCATATAGAGTGATAGTAAGCTCAATATTTTTTTTGTCTTCTCTACTGTATTCTCTAAGGAGTCTTGTCTCAACTTTCTTTTATCTTTCCAAAATGCTAGAAAGTATTATTTATTCTTGAAATCTGAGATTTTCTCGTAATCCAAGTGGAAAAATTAGTCCTGTATAATATATAAATGATGTTGTTTACCATTTCCTGCACTTCTCCTTGAATTATAGTTTGTGAAGCAATAATACTGAAATATTTACTTCTTACTTGTAAAATAAACTGGTACCCCTTGCCTATTATCTCACTTGGAACAATTAGAATCATGTCACTCTTTCTTGTAAATGTCTTGTTTTACACATGCACGCACACATACGCACACATACACCAAATAAAAACTAAAATGAGATTCTGGATATCTATACTATACTTTATATCTACCATTGACTGCTCTGTGTTAACTTGTTCTTGGATTACTGTCTATGGTGCCATTAACTTTCCAGTTGTGAAGATGTGTTTAAAACCTCCACAGCCAGGTAATGGTGGTGCACTTGTTTAATCTCACTACTCAGGAGGCAGAGGCAGGCAGATTTCTGTGAGTTTGAGGCCAGACTGGTCTACAAAAGGAGTTCCAGGACAGCTAGGACTGTTATACCTTGTCTTGAAACAAACAAACAAACAAACAAACAAACAAAGCCAAACACCTGCATTTGATTGTTGATTGAGCTAGACTCACTCTTGCTAGAGTATTGCTCTCCCTTGTATATTATTAGGTGAAGACAATTGTTACGGAATGAATTTAGAGACAAGAAAAAGTACGAGGCAATAATATGGTAAAGTAAAAACACCTTTTAAAATTTAAAAATAGACACAAAATTTTGAAAATAATTTTGTTATTAAATCTGACTTATATGTTTAAATACAGGTAAAATTCATATAAATTTAATGCAGTTTTTATATATTAAATTAAATTTTTGAGACATTAAATGTACTTAACTTAATTCTATCAACTTTATTTGAAGTACATTTTATAGTAAGTGTAAAGACAAAAATTGTTATTTTTTTTTATTATTTTAGATTGGTCAACTGGCTTGGTTTGACTGGAATCTAGGCTATATTATCTCCATGTTTTAGAGACATAGGAACTTTTAGAAATACATTGAATTCTTTGGGAAGTTTTATATAAATTGCTTACTCTAGTTACAACTCTAAATTGTGTATTTCCATGAGTCATAATTAAAAACAAAAACATTATGCTGATTTCTGTGTCCTTCTTAAGGCTATAATTAGCCACAACAAGTCACTTTGTGTATGATTCAGACTTTGAATTGCTGACAGAGACAACTTAAGAGTGAAATGATAAATGTTGGCTGTTTTAAAGATTTCAGTGTGTAGCTGTCTAAATCCATTGTTATTGTTTCTGGGACACAATGAAGGAGAATGTCAACAGAGCTTGTGAAATAGCAAAGTACATTACCTCAGAATGCTCAGAGATCAAAACAGTCACAGAATAGAACTGGAGAAGATACAACCCCCAAGGACATGTCCCCAGGGACCTAATTCCTTGAACAAATCCCTTTGCAATAGTGACATAAAATTATGATTCGGCAGATGAAATTAATCTACTAATGAAGAAAGAATTCCATGACCCATGTAACTTCTCAACAATTGGGTCCATTACTCGAGCACCAGGTTTTCATCACTTAAGTCCTTAAGGGAATATTGCATATCCAAATAAAAAAATATATTCGGAGAGATTCCAATTCTGAGTATATGTTATAATTTCTTCAAAAAATCTTATGAAAGTATTGATGCTCACTCCACCAATGCATCAATATAAGTCCACCTTAAATGCTCCTACTTAGTTATTTTTTATGGATTTTAATTTTTTCTCCTTTTATTGAAAATAGTTTATTTTCTCTTATAGTATATCCTGATTATATTTTCACCTTCCTGTGCTCCTCCCAGTTTCTCCCCATCTTTCCTTCCATCTGGATTCACTCCCTTCATGTCTCTCATGAAAAAAAAAAAAACAGATTTCTCAATAATAATAAAATATAACAAAATAAAAATATAAGGTAAAATAAAAAAAGCTATCACATTGGACTTAGATAACACAAACAAACAGAAGAAAAAAATATCCCAAGAGAAGGCACAAGAATCAGAACCCACCCATTTACACACTCAGGAATCCCATAACTAAACTGTAAGTCATAATATATATGCGAAGGACATGGTGCAGACCCATGCAGGCCCTGTGCATGCTGCTTCATTCTCTGTGAGTTCATGTAAGCTTTGATCATGGGTTGTTTTTTGTTGTTGTTGCTTTGGGTTCTGTTTGTTTGTTTGTTTGTTTGATGATATCTTTGTTTTGGTTTCATCTATCTGCTCTTTCCACTTCTCTACCTCTAGATTCCCTGTGTCCTGAGGGGAGGGATTTGATGGAGAACTTCCTTCTAGGACTGAGTTTTCCAAGGTCTCTCACACTCTGCATAACACCTGCCTATGGGTCTATATTTGAGGAAGCTTCTCTGATGATGGCTGAGCAAGGCACTTATCTATGAGTATAGCAGAATATTATTAAGAGTTGTCATTTTATCACTACTCTTTTTTAAAAAATATCATTAGTATTCGGTTTTATACTAGGTCCCTGGGCTATCTAGTCTTCGGTTCTTGGTCAGCTAGTAGTGTTGGGTATGGGTTTAATCTCATGGAGTGGGAGTTAAATCAAATCAAACATTGGTTGGTTACTCCCACAAGCTTTGTGCCATCATTGCCTTAGCACATCATGCAGGCAAGACACCATTGTAGATCAAAGCTTTTGTGGCTGGATTGGTGTTTATGTTTCTCCTTTAGCAGTGTGCAGAGTATCTTCTTATACCAAACATTCTATATTATAGAAGTGAAGGCTTGAGGCATGCACCAAGTGGACTTCTCCATGTTCATTGAATAGTGTAGTTGTTGTCTTCAGCAACTGAGACTTGCTGTCAGTTTGTGGAGAACATCCTACTTGTCTTGACAACAGTCTGGTTATTTAGAGATTCTCATGGGATACCTTTGGCAAACAACTCAATTAGATGTAACCCAGTCATAGTACTGAGCTTCATTTTGGTGTCAAGGAATAGCTGGCCAATTGGGACTCTGTCTATATGGATATATTTTAGGAATTTTTCACTGTATTAGGTTTCCATACTACCTGCCAAATGCCCTTAATTTTCGCTATCTCCTCCCATATTTCTTCCCTTGTCCCCCTCCTTTTCCCTCCTCACCACTTGATCCTCCCATTCCAGCACCCCCTCCACATCTATCCATAACTATCTATTCTATTTGCCTTCCCTAACAAGATGTATCTGTACCCTCTGTGACTATTTTAGCTTGGTTATCATTGACTTAACAGCTGATACAAAAAAAAAAATAGAGAATATATACCATATTTTCTTTCTGTGTCTGAGATACCTCACTTAGGATAATTTTTTTTTCTAGTTCCATTCAGTTAATTACAAATTTCATGATGTCATTTTTTTAACAGCTGAGTGATACTCTATTGTGTAAATGTACCACAATTTCCTCATCCATGTGTAGTGGGATATATGATCACTTTGAACCCTGAGTTTGCATTTGTGTTAATTAAATAAAATTAACCTTGACTCAGAGAGGCTGGGTTAGCAACCAATTGACAGGAAGTAATCATAGAACAACAGAGGGCATCTGATAGAAAGATACACGGGAAATAACAGGGAGGGACTGAGCTTACCGTGTATTTTGGGTGTGAGTTTGTGTGGTTTGGGGGCAGGGTGGCAGAAGAATGCCTTCTTCCAGGGAAGTCAATAAGAAGAGAAAGTTAGCTAGTTGCTACTCTAACTGTCTGAGCTAGCCAGTTTCACCCCACTCTTTGAATCTTGAGTTTCATTTATAAATAGAACAATAGAGATTTAGTTAAAGCTGTAAGAACAGAGCTGTTGCCTGGAGGAATAGAATTCTTGCAAGGCTGAGGCCTCAGTGGCCTGTCTGCTGTCAAAGAAACAGTCCTGGAACTGTGTAACCGAAGGGTCACAATTGCTGGCTGGAAGAGCAATAGCTAAAGGCTCAGCCACTGTGCCTAAGGTGAAAGAACACCCATTCTTCTGTTGAGGGACAACTAAGTTGTTTCCAGTTTCTGGCTATTGTGAATAGAACAGCAATGCATATGATTGAGTAAGTGTCCGTGTGGTAGGATGCAGCATCCTTTGGGCATATGCCAAAGAGTGGTAAAACTGGGTCTTGAGGTAAATCAATTCTCATCTTCCTGAGAAAGTGCCACACTGATTTTGATGGCCATCAAAGTTGAGAACTGCTGCTCCTGGACCCTCCTGAAGATCATACCTAACTAGTCTAGCCTGACTCACATTAGCATGCAGAGCAGGAATAAGGAGATAACATCTGGTCAGGAATGATGCTACCTACTCCCCTGAGCCACTTTTATGAACCATCGCTGGTCAGGTGGGTTTAATTTGTGTATTATTTCTACAATCTCTACAATTCTACAATTTCTATTATTTCTGTAAATAGCCTGGCCATCGCTGGTCAGGTGGGTTAAGCTGCTGGCTTTTTCTGTAAAGCTTGCTGCCTTCCTTCTCTTTATGGGTTTTACATGTAGTTCTGCGTCTCTAAATAATGCCCAAATTCTGAAGACTCACCTATAAACTAAGATTTTAGTGTATGAAATTTTAAGAATTTGACAAAATGCTTTTAGAGAAAATATAACATTTTATTTAATGCTGTAGTTCCTGTTGCCATGCACCTATTGGAATTGTTTGTTCAGTGATAGAATATGGCCATTTAACCTCTCTTCTAATCAAAGCAATATGGATCCTCAGGTAAATGGGTTACTTATTTAATCATTATTAGGTAAACCTTAATTGACATCTGTTATTTGGTCTGGCTTTCACTGATGCACAGATTTATAGGATAATATTAAAAATATAAGGATATAATTTTAATGTAATAGGTTTGCTAATAAGTCAGTGGGCCTCTTTTACAATATTATTAACTTTCATGTAGAGCAAATGATTTAAAGAACACTTCTGGATATTTATACTAATCCATTCACTACTTGCTACAAATGGGTAAAATATTTCTTATTCCATTTACCTATTTGGGAAACTGGGTACCACTTGATGAATAAGTTGGTTAAACTGACAAGGCTGCTGTCTTAATTTACTTAGGCAGTTATAATAAAAACATGACAAACTGAAGAAATAATAGAAATTGTAGAATTGTAGAGATTGTAGAAATAATACACAAATTAAATTTCGCTGAGACATCAATGAAAATTACCATGAAAGAGAAATGTTTCATCCTCTTTCTTACCTCATATTTGTTCTCTAAGTTCTCCATGTGTTTTCACATTGGAGATGTTGCTCTGAGATGTATTTTATATCAGCACAAACCCCAATTCTGATGGCTCCATCCTCTGGATTTAATCACTCCCAAATTCCCCAGGTACTTATATTATCACTTTGTGGTTAGAATTTCACCAGAAGCATGAAAGATGTGCTTCAGAACACCAAAGACACAAATCTAGTCATTGAGAAAGATGTGTTTCAGAGGCAGCCTTGCTCTGTAGTCCATGTCCTTCAAATTTAACCCTTCATACTACTATCTGAGTAAAATTTGACAGAAATATACACTGAGACATGCCCAATGGCTTTACCACAGGAACAGATGGAATCTAACTACATTCAAACTCTCAGAACACATACCCTGTAAGTTTAAAGACACTGTTTAACGGTTAAACAGGTCAGGCTTCATCATCACACCTGTGATTCCAATACTTTGGAAGTGGAAGCAGGAGTGTCAGGAGTTCGTGGTCATTCTGAGTTGTTTTGCCTATTCAAGGCCAGTCTGGACTATATCAGACCTTGTCTCAAATGAGCAAACAAGAGATAGTCACAAGCCTCAAACTTGTGGAAATAGCAGCAATGAGTATAAACTCAGACTTAGTAACTTACAATGCAATTTTCCAACACTCTCTTTCAATATATTTGGAAATCCATTCAGTGAATATGGAAGAATTCTTGTATGTGATACCACCCTAATTCATCATTTTTTCAGATGGGAAAACAGGGTTTAAAGTGAATTGAAAACTAATCAGAGAACACAGGTAATTGTTGTAAACTATACAAGTATAGAATGAAAGAAATAAGAGCAGGTAAAGGAGAGAGATACAGAGATACAGCTGTAACAGAGGTGGTCTAAGGTTTCCTCATTTGGTAAATTTGTGTGAGGATGGATGCTACCACAGATGTCCATAGAAATAGAGCAGAACAAAAGGATCATTTCCTGTGTGAGGACATCTTGCTGCCTTCAGTAACCATGCAAATAGAACCTTCTGTTTTGCAAACTTTTTTTTCCAGCACACAGAAAATAATTTTGCTTCCACTAATTGCTTTAATAAACCAAACAAAAAATAGATAATGCATATGATAGAGTTTATGTCTCAAGATTTGTCAAGAGTCCCCAGTGTATGAATAATATAGGAAAATGTGGATGCTCTTCTTGCTCCGGTGTCATACATTTCCTCTTGGGGTGGAATCAATTCTGTGTGTGCCCAAAGTTTCTGTATCTTTTCTCAGAATTGCTTCCCATGTAAAGCTCCTTTCCTAGTTCAGGACTGAAAAAAAAATATATAATATCATATAATACCAAGTTGTTTGCCAAATAGCCAGGCCATTTTTCCCAATGACTCTTCTTTTCCTACCTCAGTCATAGAACAATTTATTTTTTATTTTTATTTTTAATTTGCTTACAAAGTGGCAGGGTTCTTGAGGGAATTTACATGCATATTTGTATTTAGTTGACTCTCACCCCGCCCACTCTTCTCGCCTATCTCCCTCTCCCCACTCCCAGGTAAACAGAACACAATTTTCTATGAATGTGAAGGGATTATTATTAAAGTATGTTCTTGAGATAAAGGCTGAAATGGTGCAGGGATGAAGGGAGCTTATAACGTTGGAAGAAACAGAGCACAGTCTCAAATTGGTTATGATAAGAGCATAGAAATTGTAAACTAGAAAAGATATAATTCAGGAATTTTATGGATTTTTATGTAAATACATACTGATTTCTATAGAAGTGCCTGAAACATAATATTATATTTCCCTCTTTTCAAGTTATTCCAACTTCCCTGTTTTTTCTCAATAAAAATTCCATGAGGCAAGCTCAGAGAGGCGATATTATCTCTGGTATGCACATGAGGAATTTGTGTCCATTTGCAGGTCATCTCATCTAAGTTTCCTTGGTAATACACAGCTGATTTTGTATTAAATAATATGCAGAACTCTTACTACTACACAGCAACTTCCAGGAGTTAATATTTTCTATTGCAGCATGTGTCCACCAGTAAATTGCAATGCCCACTCCTGATAGAGAGACATCTAGGCAGTATGCTGGCTGATAATTTACAATTCTTTCTTAAAAGACTCTGGGTGGAATGTTAGTCAGAAAATAAGTACAGTAACTTATTTTGGTCTCCAGAAATGAAATGAAGAATTTAGGGGGCTATTGAACTTACTGAATTTTTACTGTGCATCAGCTCAGTCATTTGCTCTTGGCATCCACACTAATGTGCCACCGTCATACAGACAGCTCCTTCTGTTTAAGAAGCTGAAAGACCTGACTTTCTCACTGAAAGCTGTTCCGTTGTAAGGGAAGTATATGAAAATACAATAGAAATCAAAAAAGCTGGTTGTCTTCATCAGAGCTGAGTCAATATAACTTCAAACTCTAATTTGGAGAAGGCTGAATCTTTCAAGCTATGTGCATGAGATCTGTATAGTCCGCTTATGAATACTGATTTGCTGAACCAAACATTTTGTCTTCTATGTGTGGAACATGTGGGTTTGTCAATAGTGTGGCAGAAGGGTTAATCAACATTTTATAAGCAGAGTCACAATAAGATAGAGTATCCTGAGATTCTGAGCCCTTCCTATAACTATGAATGAATAAGTAGAATGTAGAAAGCAAAGGAGAATCTTCGTTGAATTGCAATAGTATTGTTTTTGATCTATTAAGCCACTTTATGAAGTGTGGTTGCCAAAGTGCTTTAGGTGACATTTTGGAAACAGGGAACATGTCATAGTATGTATTGGTATGTAAACATATTTATTGGTAAATATATAATTGTTTATAAATATAAAGGTGCATATGCACATGCATGTGGTACACAGAGACCAAAGGGCAGCCTCTACTGTTGTTCCTCAGTGTGTGTATGTGTGTGTGTGTGTGTGTGTGTGTGTGTGTGTGTGTTCATTCATTTGAACTCAACAAGTAGGCTTAGATTAGCTGAAAAGCAAAGATGTCTCCATCTCCAGTGAACCTCCATGTCTGGATTTTATCTGTCTCCCACTCCAGTGTGAGCCAACATGCCTGGATTTTATCTTTCTTCATCTTCAGTGTGAAACAGCATACCTGGATTTTTACATGTGGTTCTGGGGATTGACCTCAGGTCCTTTTGCTTGAAAGGCAAGCACTGCCCCGACTGGGCTGTCTCTTGTGTTTTATTGATAAGACTCTACATATCCATGATGGGGGTAGTTCAATCATTTCTGAATACTGGTTCTCTGTTGTGACTTAAAGTTGTGATTATAGTATGAGAGATCAAAATGAAGAGCAGACAGTGGTTATTTACTAGTTCATATCTAAAAATCTAAGTGCTAGGCTTAGAAAAATGTGCTCTTACACAGTTTATTTATTATTAGGGATTAAATTATGGATTCTTGCATGCTTATGAAGTCCTATACCAACTGAACTACACCACCATCCACAGCATTGTTTTAAGTATTTTGTTCAATTTCTTATTCAAGAAATATTTATTCATAATTCACAATATTCCATGTATGATTTTTTTCTCCTTCAAAACTCAATGTCAAGATTCATTTCTTATCTACTGAATAATTTTCAAATCCATGAATTCACAATAGTGTTTAGTAATGATGTAACAAATTAATACATCATAGTTACACAGTAATGGTGTAACATAAATTAATACCTCAGGGTGACACTGCTTCTGAGAAGACTTTACTAGCAAATGGTTCACAAATTCCCTATGGCCTTTGTTGTGGATAAGGGATCAGCTAAAATTCTCAGATAGCAGGCATGAAACTTAAATAGCAATATGTTTGAAAATGGAACAATAAGAATGCCTAAAGTTAGTCCTGTGGCCCCAAGCTCCTCAAAAACCAATCTCCAGGGTCAAGCTATGTTTTTTTTTGTTTGTTTGTTTTTTTTTGTTGTTGTCCAAAAAGCCTCAGGCCAATGATGACCCTAATGATATTTCAAGCAGAGATGGCAATGGTGGAGGCTAGGCACCCCAAATGAGGCACAGTAGGGGAAATTCCAGAGCTCTTCTGGATGCTTGCCAGGATCACATTTGTTCTGTTGACTACTGAGCAACAAGGCTTTCCATTTAATTTGCTTGAATTATTTGAGCTCTTTTTAGTAAGTTAAAAGAATGTGTCTCATACTGTATGTATTCTTAGTTTAACCAAAAATTGAACTTCAAAAATTAATGCCACAGCATTTACATCTTTGCAATACCAACAAATTAAGTCCTGGAGCTGCTAAAATGAGACACCCCACCCCCACTTTTATACCCTCTTATGGGAATAAAAACAGCACATGTTGACCTCTATGACTGGACTCACGTTTCATCCTCAAACCAGATCCACAGGAGATTCTAAAATACAATAGTCATACAAGACATTCTAGTTTTCTAAGTCCTTTAATCATGTTCATGTTCTGAAACTATGTAGCAAAATTAATTGTAATGAGTGTCATCTAGGATATACCATGTGTGATAGATTTCTGTTATTTAAAGATGTATAAAGCAACCTTGAATTTCTTTCCTGCATTTTCAAGATAAAACCTTCATCTTCATTTGCATATTGGTGTGGTTGGTGTCTATAGATACTACGAAGAATGGAAATTTTCTCACAAACTGTTATAACAGTAGTAAAAATACATTAAACAAATGAAAAAACCTGTGTGGTAAATTTCTTGGCCTTATTGCCTTGATATTGTGTGGTTGGGACACTTTTTTTCTCATCTTTATAATTAGTGTTCAACATAACAAATGCTAACCATATTTGTATAGATCTCTGAGTCCTGCTTAAGGCCCTCAATCACTTTGACCATAGGCACATTAGTGTCTTAGTGTGTTTTCTGTTGTATAACTGACTGAGAAATTGAAGACCATGGTGGTGCTGGCATATAGCCATGGATGACATGCTGAACCCTTTCTTCACAGAAGACATAGGAGAGACAGAGCAAATGGGATATTTGGAGTCTGTCTTATCAAGCCGGTAGTACTATGATAGGGGCCCAGTCTCATTATCTCATCTAATATTGATTACAATTGGAGACTCACCTCTGAAGGCCATTAAGATATGATATAGGGGTATACATTTCCAACCTGTGAACTTTTAGGAGACACACATACACTGAAGAGACTAGCACCAAGTTTCTCCAGTAGCAAGGAAATAAGACAGAAAACAAAAAGTGCATTTAGGTTATTAAAGTTGCTATTATAGGGTTAGCTTTGACTACACCTTTAGAATAGGAATGGATGGTATTAAAAGGAAGAAGGATGCTTAGAACATGCTGGTTGAATTTGCATCTCTGGTAAGTTTTCCTGTTTCCCCCCCTTCCTGCTTGTTATGACATTTCCAGAACTTGTAAGAAGATAAGATACTTGGGACTTACTGGATGCTTCCTTCTTGTCTAATTTAAATATGCACAGTATCCAGAAGCAGGGTGGAGTGCAGCAAACTTGGAGAGAGATGCAGCATGCAGTGGATGATCTAATGAGGAAAACAGACCTACCAAATTACAGGCAGATTTGCGTTCTTATCAGAAGAGAAAAGTACAACAGATTGGATATATTCTGAAGTTTAGAGAAAGCAGGAATTGCTTTTCAATTAGAAGGGTTATAGCATCCTGTCTTGATCAGATAGGTTCTCATTTCAACCAGAGACTGAGCGGGACCTACTGTTGTTGCTGTCCATCTATTTTCTAAAAATCTGACAAGGCAAAACTTGAATGACAAATTATAACAGTACAACTGCAAAGTTACTGGCCTCTGGGATATGTAGACTAAACAATTTGTTTTCCAGCTCCTGCCTTCTCACTTTAGTTGAACAAAAGTTTATGGTTTTGACAAGATTCCTCTCAGGCAAGCTTTTTAAATGAAAGTATACTGTCTCAAACCTCAATATTAAACAAAAATCTTTTCCAGAAGATATATCTCAAAGAAATTTAATTGCATAAGGAACTTTTATTACTACATTTGTGAATGTCTTTGTACTAATATATGCAGAGATATGTTGGCCTTTCATTTAAGGGGATAATTTTTCAGGAGAGTAGAATGGTTAAAGAAAAAAAAAACCTACACAGGGTGAGTCTTGTTCTATCTATCTATCTATCTATCTATCTATCTATCTATCTATCTATCTATCTATCTATCTATCATCTATCTATCTATCTATCTATCTATCTATCTATCATCTATCTTTCTATCAATCTATCTATCATTTATCTACCTATCTATCATTTATCTTCTCTCTCTATTTTTCTCTCTCTCTTTGTGTGTGTATGTGTCATTGTATTACATGTATGTATGTGTGCAAATGTGCATATGTGTGTTGTGTATCTGTATTTGTATATGTCTGCATGTATCCTGTGTATGTGAGTATGCACATATGGATTTGAAGGAAGAAAGTCACAGAAACATATTTGGATGGGGAGATTATGCCTGAAATAAACTAGTGTCTTAATTTTATTGATGCCATTTTGTGGCCTCTTCAAACAACCTAAGCATTGCATATATAACAGACATATCAACACACACACACACACACACACAACACACACACACACACACACATATATATATAATATATATATATATATATATATATATGTATGTATATACAAGTAAAAATAGAAACACATATTTGGGCTGTGGTATAAATGGACATTTCTCTCCCACCCACTTGTTCCCAAATACCTGACAAGTGCTTCCCACATAAATGAGTCAGAGGCTTAATATACATTATAAATGCTTGGCCAGTAGAACAGGCTTATTACTAACTAGTTCTTAAATTTTTTTAAACAAATGTTTCATTCACTTTATATACCAACCACAGATCGCCCTCTCTTCCCTCCTCCTGCTGCCACTAACTCACAGAATCCCTCTTCTCTCTCTTCAACTGGACACCTGAAGCTTGGCCTAGTGTTTGGCTATGCATCTCTGCATATGCTTCCATCAGTTACTGGAGAAAGGCTATATTAGGGTATTCAGTTAAGGTATTCACCAATCTGATTACTGGGGTAAGCCAGTTCAGGTACCCTCTCTACTGTTGCTAATATTCTAAGCTGGGGTCATCCTTGTGGATTCCTGGGAATTTCTTTAGCAAATGGTTTCTTCCTATATCCATGATGTCTCCCTCTATCAAGGTATCTCTTTCATCTCTTTCTCATTCCATTCCTATTCGAGCTTGACCATTCCATTTGCTTATGTTCTCATCCCCCACCCCTTACCCTCTATTGCCCCCCTCACCCCCAGTTTACTCATGGAGCTCTCATCTACTTCCCCTTCCCAGGACCATCCATGCATCCTCCGTAAGGTCATCCTTGTTAGTTAGCTAGCTTCTCTGGAGCTATGGGTTATAGTCTGGTTATCCTTTGATTTACATCTAGTATCCACTTATGAGTGAGTGCATACCATTTCTGAGAAACCACCACTGATTTCCAAAGTGGATGTACAAGTTCAGACTCCCACCAACAGTGGAGGAGTGTTCCCTTGCTCCACATCCTCTCCAACATAAGCTGTCATCAGTGATTTCAATCTTAGCCATTCTGAGACGTGTAAGATGGTATCTCAGAGTTGTTTTGATTTGCATTTCCCTGATGACTAAGGATGTTGAGCAATTCCTTATATGTCTTTAGACCATTTGAGATTCTTCTTTTTTTCCTTTTATTTTATGCCATTTGAGATACTTCTGTTGAGAATACTTTGTTTAGTTCTGTAGCCCATTCTTTTTTAATTGGATTGTTCAGTGTTTTGATGTCTCCTTTCTTGAATTCTTCATATATTTGGGAGATCCATCCTCTGTCAGATGTGGGGTTGGTGAAGATCTTTTCCCATTCTGTAGTCTGTCATTTTGTCTTATTTACTGTGTGCTTTGCCTTACAGCTTCTCAGTTTCAGGAAGTCCCATTTATTAGTTGTTGCTGTCAGTGTCTGTGCTACTGATGTTATATTTAGGAAGTGGTCTCTTGTGCCAATGAGTTCAAGGCTACTTCCTACTTTCTCTTCTATCAGGTTCAGCGTATTTGGATATACATTGAGGTCTTTGATCCACTTGGACTTGAGTTTTGTGCATGGAGATAGATATGGATCTATTTGCAGTTTTCTACATGTTAACATCCACTTATGCCAGCCCCATTTGTTGAAGATGCTTTCTCTTTTTCATTATACAGTTTTGACATCTTTGTCAAAAATCAGGTGTTCATAAGTATGTGGATTAATGCCAGGGTCTTTAGTTGGATTTCATTGGTTCACATGTTGAGTTTTATGCCAATATCAATGTGTTTATATTACTATAGCTTTTTAGTAGAGCTTGAGGTCAGGGATGGTGATGCCTTCAGAAGTTGCTTTATTGTACACTATTGTTTTAGCTATCCTAGGGGTTTTATCCCATATGAAGCTGAGTATTGTTCTTTTGCGGTCTGTGAAGAATTGTGTTGGGATTTTGTAGTTCTTACATTTTAAGTTAAACCCTATTCCGTATTTATGCTTGTCACATAGTGGTACCTTTATTAGCATGGCAATTCATCTCCTGCTCCCTCTGCATCTGGCTGGGGACTCCAGACTCCTCCATTCCCCTTCCCATCATCTTTAGTTTGGTTGCCCCACCTATACTTCCTGCCTGAATACTTGTCAATCAGAGTTTTATTAAACCAATTCCAGTGACAAATCTTTATAGTATGTGGGAGGATTATTCTACAGCACTGTGGAGATGACTTAGCAGAGCACTGGTAGCTCTTCTGGAGGACAAGAGTTCTCTTCCTCAAACCAAAATTGCTTCCCACAACTACATATAGTTCTAGTTCTGGGGGCTCTAACACCCTCTTCTGACTTCAGCAGGCACTATACATGACTATGGCAATACAAGCATACATGCAGGCAAAACAGCTGAATATATAAAATAGAAATAATTAAAAGTTAAGAGTAAATCTTTAAAATACTGTAGCATCTTAATTTTAAAAATACTGTAGCATAGAGGAGACAAGTGTACAACAAAGGTAGAAGTTCATGGGAATGGGTTGCATGACCCCAAGAATGGAAGCTCAGAAACACTGACTGTTATTCCACATGAAACATTACACACATAATAAAAATATGGCAAGTGAGAAACATTTTTAAACCTACCTTCATGCCATGTCTTTCCTAGTTCCCTTAAGCCCTGAAAACAGTCTATGGAGAGAGTCATATGGTCTTTGGATGTTGGGCTTTGATAGAATAAAAGATAGATTCTACAGATACTATTCTGTGATATCCTAGCTATTTATATATATATTACTGAGCCACTCAGATAATTTTAACTATTCTTTTTTAAATTAAAGATTTGTTTTATTGAATGTGTACTAGTGTTCTTCCTGAACATGTCTGTGTAACACATGTGTGCCTGTTACCCACAGAGGTCAGAAGAGGGATGCAAATCCACTAGAACTGCAGTTATAGATGACTATAAGCCAAAATGTCAGTGCTGGAAATTAAACCAAATCCTCTGAAAAAAGACTAAATACTCTTAACCACTTAGCCATGTCTCCAGCCATGATTTCAACTATTCTTAAAAGCCAAAATAGCAATATTGATCATATAAAATATCTTGGATAGTATGTGCATCTTGAGTATATGTTAACCTAACAATAACGCCAAGGAAAATGTAATAAAATTAATATTTTATGTATAATTCTTTTTTACCCTTATATAAAATCTTAAATTAATTGCTATTATATCCATTTTATAGATCATAAATTTCTGCCATGAAGAGATAAAGTTAAAATTCATTCTAAGATATTCTTCCTATAGAGATGAAGTTTAGACAGACTTTCTCTGTCCTGCCAGCCTCTCCCAAATAAACACACAGAGACTTGATATTAATTATAAATGCTTGGCTGACAGATTATGCTTATTTTTAGCTAGTTCTTATAATATAAATTAATCCATTTCTATTAATCTGTGTGTTGCCCTGAGGCTCCTTTACCTCATGTTCATACTTCCCATCTGCTTTCTCTGTGTCTCATGGTGTCTCCTCGTGACTCCTCAGACTTCTTCCTCCTTTGTCCAAGTGTCCTCTTGGTCTGGCTCTCTATCCCAGTCTCTTCCTACCCAGATATATGCCAGTCATCTCTTTATTAACCAAAGAGAAAGAGGCTAATACATATTTACAGTATACAAAGATTGCTTCCACATTCATGAAGAGCCAAGACAACTTGCTCTATCAATTGCCAAATATATTACAAGGTTTCTTATCATGCCATTATAGTAGAATATTAACTATATCTAAACCTTTTTAAAAATATATTCTTAAGTAGGTGACCATTGGCTCAGTGAGTAAAAGCTTGAAGGAATAAAGTCCAACCCCCAGGAAACACATGATAGAAAAAGAGAACTAATTCTTGAAAGTTATCCTTTGATGGCTAAGTGTGATCATGTGTTCCTGTACCCTTACAACATAAGAAAATGAAATGTAATCGTATTTTTAAAAAATTTACATTAGCTCTTTTGTGGGGGCGGGGATTCAATACATCCTATTATTGTGTGTTTCTCTGGACTCCCTTGTGACAGGACTTGTTGAAAATCATGAAAGGATAAGTTCTAAATTCTCTGGAGATTTAACATTTAACTCAAAATATTGAAATTCAAACATAGTCCATTTTCTATAACTACAGGCAAGGAGATGGATGTGTGCACAATTTATGTAGATGATATCATCTGCATAGACACAAGCTGGTATCCTGCTTTTTTCAAGCTTGATTGTAGTAAGACTTTCTTTTTGGAGCCACTAGCTCCTAAAAAACAAGGAGACTTATTTTTATTAATGACAACAGTTTAGCCTGTATCTTAGGTTTGTTCTCAACTAATTCTTATAACTTAAATTAACCTGTTTCTATTAATATGCATTCTGGAACATGGTTCTTTTCCTCTCCACCATTCTGTACATCCTACTCCCTCAGCATCTCACTGGCAAAATTCTGCTGTGCCAGAGTCTAACTCAGAGTTCCTATCTCTGTTTAGTACTCTTGCCTAACCTCTCCTGCTATTGGCCATTCAGCTTTTTAGTAAACCAATGACAAGAACATATATTTATATAGTGTACAAATATCCCACAAAATTAAATTAAATTAAAGTCTGAATTCCATTTTTCCAACAGATAAGGAAGCCGGTGGTTTTCATTTTCTCTAGACTGCTACTTCCTGTCAGGCCAAGCTAATAAGTACAACACCATGAAATTCATAATGTACTATTTCAGTATTAAACTCTTTGGCTTATTCCAGACAACATGGTCATGTAGTACCCATTTCTTTATCTGCAAAGCATTTTGGAAAAACTAGTTTTCCTTTGTGTGTGTAATGTGTAGCGTTTTATTTGAGAGCTTAGAAGAAACAAACACAAAACAATTCACCATCAAAGTTTCTGGGAAAATCAATGAAAAGTTTACCTCCCTGTCTTTGCTCTCCAAATTTTATTGTATATCAAAATGGCCTAATTTCTATCAAAAATGGGGCTGCATTATTTCCATTACTTTCTCTATCTTGCAGCTAATATTTCAAGTTGCAGGAAGGATATTGGATACTAGAAGTTTACCTGGTCTCATCCTTTACCTATTCATGCATGTATTCATCCAAAATTTTATACAGTCTTCTAGAGGAATGATATATATATATATATATATATATATATATATATATATATATGTGTGTGTGTGTGTGTGTGTGTGTGTGTGTACTGACATAAAGGAATGTTCAGGATTCATATTAAGTTGGAAAACAAAGTTGCTGGGGTTTTTCTTTCACACAACACAGAATAAAACAATTCCACTTATGTATGAGTATATGTAGATAAATTAGAAGGATATATATACCAAGCTGCTGGCATTGGTTACCTATGGAAGAAAAATTACATGGATACATGAACAGAGCACAATTTGAACTAATCTGTTCATGTGGTTTTTTATTGTCTAGTTTTCCTTACTATTATATCAGCAGTTATTATAAATAAGCACTTTATAGCCTTGCTCTTTCTATAAAATATGGAAATGCATAGAGGCCCTCTCACTCTTCCCTATATGAATCCAGGTCACTCTCTGCTGAACTGTTCATCTTTGGATGCATACTGTAGCCCAGTGCATTACTCTTAACTCTTGGGATCATAGAACTCGGTGAGAAGTCATAGTACTAGCTTATGACCACCATGTGCTTGCCTATCTTACCTAGTTTCTGACTGACAATTGTCTGTCAAATTGCAGAGTTCTTGAAATTCTGAGGTTCACCAATAACACTAAACACTTCTGTGGTGGCAGTCAAGAAAGTGAACCATCTGTCCTATTCAGCATAACTAACTGACAGTCCAATCACTATTCTCAGGCTCTAATAGGGCATTTGCTGCTGGAATATGATTCACAGAGGCTGTTTCTAGACAATGACTTCTGATAGCTCAGGTCCACCCCTATGACTCTCAGAGCTACTCTAATGTGGAGACTTCACCCAAAGACTCCCCACTATCTGTCTGATCCTTCCTGGAACTTCAGATAGACCCACACTCTTTCATCCTGCCTTTGACCTTTAACTTCTTCAAATATCTCAGCCACTCAACACCTTCTGAAACCTCCTGTTCACTAGCCCCTTGTCCCCATAATGTCTCCCAGTGCGTTTCTTGTGCGTCTCACCCCTTTCTGAGCTTGTTCTTTGGTTCCTAATGAACTCCACTATGGAGATGTCTGTCTCTAACATATAATTTTTTCAAGAAAAGGTATTTCATTATTTTTCTTATCCCCATCTTCTAGTTGAAAACCATAGACTTAGGAAAACCGTTATGTGAATTCTTTTGCATACAGCATTTGACATACTGCTTAGTACTTAGTGGGTTTTGTAATGAATATTTGAACAAACCAGAGTGAAAGTGTGGTCTTACCTAGTATGAATATATTTAGGTAAAAACAAGCCGAACTGCTCACTTTTCAGGTAATGTTGCCCATTGGTTTGAAGATAGCAGCAAGTCAGGTGGGTATCACTAGCTTCAGGCCTGTGTTTCCAGAGACTGTTGTTGAGCTTCCCTATGCCCAAAATATTTTCCTGAGTTCAAGTGAGTTTTCACGCTCATGATCTTAATTTATCCAAACTATAAAGTCCTGAAATATCACTGAATCTCTCTCATCACTAAAAGAAACAGCCTTGATTAATCACTTTGAGCATTTCAAAATAATCTGCCAGTTAACCTATATTTAACATAAGCCTTGTGTAAAATTTTTATGGAACCATTCATTGGTAGGAAAGTATATTCTTGGAGAGCTATAAAATCAAGTTGCAATTCTTAATCCTTCAAGTAAGGAGTAAGGTTTAGAATGTTCCTATTTATTACTAGGAAATTACAAACTCAGTTTGAGATATAGACATTGATAGGTAGATAGAGAGATAGACAGACAGATAGATAGATGATAGATAGAGATAGCAAGATAAATTATTATTGTTTATCTTGATCAATTCTAATCTTATATTGTAATTAAGAAAAAATAAATCTATGGATGCTTTCTTATTGTACCATTAAAAATAGTACACCAAAAAACAATTAAAAAAAAATAAATTTCTTATTCCCGGATCTACATTTATTTTGTTAGATGTTTACCAAGTTATTGAACTATAAAGGTCGATAATTTCTTCCTCATAATAAGAATAACTACAATAAAATCAATAACCTATACTCAGTATCTATTATGTTCCCCAAATTAATGTGTTAACTGCTATAGTTTTTAAGAGTCAGAGAAACTGAGTAAGTTGGATGTACATATATACAAATGACAACTGGGTCATTGAAGATTGACACTCAGATGTACTTTAACTTTTAAGTTAACTCCTCTCTCTGATTCAGTTCTATAGCGTTTGGAACCATCTGGAAATGCTGAAAAGGTCTGTTTTTTTTTTTTTTTTTTTTTTTTGTTTTTTGGTTTTGTTTTGTTTTGTTTTTATGTGATTATCTGAGGACACTCTTCTAAGAAATCTTGCATTTCATTTTGGATAGAAATGAGAGTCACTCAAGTTTTAAGGCAGCAGAAGGAGGTGCTGTGATATATTTTGGAAAAATCATGTCAGAAGCAGGCATTGTGAAAAACGGACAGAAAAATAGGTAAAACTACAAAAGGGAGCGTCTAGAAAACATTTGCGGAAGGCTTTGTAGGATGTGACTAGAGACTGATGATGTATTCAAGGAACAGGAACAGAACAGTAAAGTAGTATGGCCCTTTGATAAAGTTACTCGGCCATGTTATGATATGGCTCTCAGGGGGCCTTGGCAGATGGGCCAAGGTACTCCAGTGGTGAGGGAGACATACCATGTAGATTCTCAGACAGCCTGTGGTGTATGGTGTGTGGCTTGGAGCAGTGGAAACTTACTCAAACCATGCAGACACAAGATGCCATATGTACCACTTTTATAGCTGGGAAAACTGAAATAGAATGAGGTGCAGTAAACACTGGTTCTGTGTTATATGGAAATTATTGAATATTATGTGAATTATACACTTGACATATAGTAGGGACTTTTTAAGTGACTATGAACAACTTCCCAAACTAATGCTCTTGAGAGATACTACCAAGTCTCTAATTTTTGTGTCATGATATTCTGGCTTTGGTGCTATAAATGAAACTGACCGATTGGATGCTCATGGACATGGCACAGATATGATTCTTGAGGATGGGTATCCAATGCTAAAGTAAGCAAGCCTTCATCTTCATGATAATTTCCCTCTGCTAAAATAGGCAGCACAATGACAAGGTACATGGATGAAAATAAGTGAATTGAAAAAGTATTTCTAAGTCACATTTGGTAAAATATTTTTGTTGGAATTATTTACTCAGAAAAGTCACACAGGAAAAGGGATCTATAGGTTTTTTTTTTTTAACTTTGTTGTATGCTCAGTGAGAGAAACAAATTGGTTTCAAAATTTGAACTCTTTTCCGTCTGTGCAGTTAGATTTATTTAACTCTAAAGTATCAGGGGTAGCAAAGTATACCCTGCTTTATTTATTAATTTTTGTTAATTTCTCCCAGCTACTAATTTAGGGTACTAATTATAGTGATTCATTAATGTGTGAAAATGGATGGGTGAGTGAATAAATAATAGCGTCTATTCAATTTTGAAGTTATTCATCCATTACAGTAAGTTCATTTCTAAAGGGGAAAAAAAAACAACTAAATACTTAAGAGTGAATTGCAAATAGACATATGTCCCAGGATTTTAGTTGCGTGAAAAAGAAGTAATGATTTGACAATGGTTCTTGGAAGTTATTTATAACAAGCATTGAGGAGATAATTCTTGTCCTATTTACCTAAGCACCAATACTAAAGAATGTCTTTGAATTTCAGAAGTGTCATTATAATAGCTCTTTTTAAAATCGAATCTCATTCATGATTCATATCATAAACACTTTTTGTAAACAGCATTAATGTTCAATGTAACACTATCATTCAGTTTTATTCAAGAATTTTATACATCATGACACCTCTTTTCTTATTCTTTTTGCTAATCCTTATATACAGGCACACAAAGCATATACACAATCATCAAATATACCATTTTTGAACTTTGCTTTTACTATTTTTCTATAACTCTACATGTATGCAAACATCATTTTCTTTTTTCTTTTTCTTTTTTTTTTTTTTTTTTTTTTTTTTTTTTGGTTTCTCAAGACAGGGTTTCTCTGTGTAGCTTTGCGCCTTTCCTGGAACTCACTTGGTAGCCCAGGCTGGCCTTGAACTTAAAGAGATCCACCTGGTCTGCCTCCTGAGTGCTGGGATAAAAGGCATGTGCCACCACCGCCTGGCTTGCAAACATCATTTTCATCCTTCGTAATTTGTTGATTTGCCTTAGACCTGCAGGACCACTTAACCTTTCCATTTCAGTAGTGTTATATACTTTTTGCTAGTTCCTGGTTGTTAAATAAATGCATACATTTGCAAGACAGAATCATTACACTAGAGCAATTAATAATCCAAGAAGTTGGAATGCATACATTTAAATATTTCTCCTGTCTAAGAACAAAATTGTGGAAATTAGGGTAGTTATAAGAATAAGAACTACTTTGTCAGAATACTGGTGGATTCCAGGTAGGCATTTCTGAGTTGTGATTTTAGTCTTGTCATCTGAGAAAAAAAATACATAACTCCCTTTTTTCTTAGTTTGCACAAATCTGTCTCATCTCCTTTACATTTTTAGCAATTTCATGTTTATTTACCTAAAAAAGAAAATATCTTGATTACCCAAACTAACCAGTGACATTTCCAACTACTCTTGACAACACAAGAGACATGATGATTCATACAATGTGCTTTCCATTAATTAACCCCAGGGCACAACCTGTGTCTAGCACATGCTATCTGGTGCTGTGATCATGAGAGTAAGGATGATGGTGTGTACCAAATCTCTGTGGCTACAATGCTCTGATCTCTCCCCAAGTTTTCTATGAAGCAGGGTAAAATATCTGCAGGATTCTCTCACTCTTCCTGCAGTGCTCTTCAGTGTGACAGTTTAGAAGCGTTGTGGGGCTCACACCCAAATGGAGAAAGGTCAGAGGGAGATTAGGTGTTCTTCCTGCCAGACTGGTTGTATATCAGGAGAAAACACACTGTTAGAGCTGGAGGAAGACACAGTCCTACTTTATGTGTTTCTGCCAACGGATAATGGCAACAAATAGAACATTCTCAAGCGATCCTTTTAAAGTGACGCCAGGCAGAGAATCCTCATATTAGATTGGTCCTTTTCATTGATACTTTATTATAGTGAATTACTGTAGTCACTCTCCAACATTCCAAAGTCTCAGTTCACCAAAGTAATCACAGACAAAATGAGTTACTGGGGAGGGGGGTGACCCAGTGGTTTCAAACCCTGACTTACTGTAAAGAAGCTAATTTTGCAAGGGTTTGCCAGGGTTTTAGATACTTTGTTTGCAAGTCATTATTAGTCTTCTAAATATTTCTGGAAATTTTATATGAGAACTGACATGTTCAGCTTTTTGGGATGCTTGTCCATTCCAGATGATATATATCTGTGGATATATTAAAATTTGTTTTTGTAATACAAAACTGTCTAGGGTAACACATGTTAATTCCACTCATGGGAGAAGAAAGACCACTGATGGTCAAATCATGGAGAAGATAAGAATTTTTTATAGATCATGAAGGAGTAGCGTATTTCCAAATGGGGCAGGGAAATTGGCTCAGTGACAGGAACAGAACATAAGCCTAACAAGTTGGTTATAACAACCTCCTGAAAAAGACACAGTTTCAAGGTGGTCATAACAACTTTTTAAACAAAGGCATGATTGTCGTTTCCTGGAACAGGCAATACAGAACCATGTGTAGTTAAGTTTCTGGGGCGGGGGTTGGGTGGGGGGCAGGGCATAGCCCAATCCTTCAGAAACACATTTAATATTAAACAGGCATGATATTAGTTCTTTTTAAAACTATAATATGCCTTTAAAGCCTAAGGTGAAGACAGACTGGTTTATTGCATACTTATTATAATCCTTGAAAAGATTCTGTACCCTGATATTAAGTCTCTCTACCAACTCAGTCAGCCGAGTCAAGCCAAATTAAGAATAAGAGGCCAAATTTAGCTGAATTAAGAATAAGAGACCAAGTTTATTGGGCAAAAATCTCCTGGGTAATTTTCCTGGCCCCAGAGATAAAACCATGGGAGGAGACTGGGGGGAAACCACGTGGCCATTCTCTAGAATCAGTTTAAAATCTCTTGAGTAGTTCTGGGGAAGGAGCTGCTGCTTGGAGGACTTTCTCAGAGGGGATGGGGTTTAGAATGCTGGAGAGAGAGGCTGGTGTAGGACTTCGAACTTAAATACTTCTCACTTTCTATGTACATATCAATTATTCTATAATTCCTAGTCTTGCATTTTTAAATGGAGATGATGACTAGGGTCCTAATTCTAATGGAATATTTAAGAGTTAAATATTGATACATGGACAGAACTTAAAGTACAATCTAATGTGTAACTAGTAAAATAACTATATAGTATATATTCTTGTTAATTTTATTAATAGACTATATTCTATTTATATAGAGCAATATAAGTTGTCTACTTTATTTCAATGCTACTTATAGCTATTTAGCAATAGTTTGAAGCTCAAAAAGCCCAGCTTTAGTATCAGTTCCTGCATTAATATTACAAGGTAGATGAGATGATTAAAATCACTAAATGCTAAGCCTTATGTGTCCAGGGCAAGGCATACTTTTGTCAAGATTGAGGTTTGCCTTAAAGGAGCTGTGGATTAAATTTGTTCTGTTTTATTCAGAAGATTTTTGGTAGTCAAGTCCTATTTTATAGAGTACCCCCACTTTATTGGATCAGTTCCCATAGGAAAATGACAGAAATTATGTCATTATTATCATTATAGTTTTCTAGCTAAGGATCTATAACTCAAAAGGATGTTCTGTATCTAAATATGGCAGAACCCTGCCCTGCCCTAGCCTGGAATCTAGTTTTCTTTTTTATGGTTAATAATTTTCTTTAGTAAAAATATATAAAGTTGACTACATTTGCATATGATGGGAGAATAATTTTGTATCATAGAATATTATCAACGGTTAATATAGATTGGAATGTACAATATGTAAGTCCTTGCAAAATGATAGACCCTAGTTTTCAGCCAGAAAAGTAATAAGTAATTTATTCAGTGATTTGAAGATGTAAAGCACCCAATATCCTTTTTTTTCTTCAATAGGATAATCTTTCTCTGTCTCCGGCAGATAGGGCTGAGGACACTATACTGTGAAAACAAAAACAGATGGTAATAAAGGGGAAGGACCAGGTTTCCTCCTTTCACGTCTGACATTAAAAAAAGATGTAAGCATACTAAATTCTTGGTGCACTATCATCCATCAATTGCTTAGAAATCTAATGACTTCTTTTCATCAATTTTATTTAATTCCCAGTCACATGGGAGGGATATTTAAGTTGCTGGAGGCATAACAGTGAAAACAAGAAAACAAAAACTTAAACTTTCTTGCAAAAGGGAAAGAAAAGAGCAATTTAAAAGTTTATTTGAAAAAAAAGTGTTTAAATGATAATGATTGCTTTGAATAAAACTTGTAGTGTTTATAGGGATAGGCAAAGCCTGGAGGTTCCATTTTAAATAGAACAAAAAGGATGACTATCAGGAAGATTTGGTGTAGGAAGGAAGCAATTCTCCCAGCTTAGGGTAAGAAGATTTTAGAGAAAAGGAACAGCAGAGACAAGCCCTAGACAGACACAGGCCCAGGATCTCCCAGCAGCTGCTCGGAAATCGTATTCTGCAAGAAGCTAGCCAAGGTCAAGAGTCTGTGTAACAACCTGAGGAGGATTATGTGGGGGTTTGTTATCCCTTTAGGGATTTCTACAGAAAAAGAGAAAGGAAATAGAAAAACAAGATTCCAGTCCAATAAAACCAGAGAATCTTTAAAGTGGTGTTTGGAGCTCTATTTATTAATACAAAAGGAAAATCATATTTGTATATTTTATATATTTAGAAAATAGGACAGATGAGTACATTTAACACACTTGGTTTGGTGGTACTGATAACTCTTCATTGGAAGGATAAAAATTTGTCACCTGAGAGGAAAGAATTTCAATCGAAGAGTTATATAGATATAATTGTCTGTTTGTATGTCTATGGGCATTTTCTTGAATGCTAATTGATGTAGGAGGGATAAACCCCTTGAGGGCAGGCAATCCTTAGGCAGGTGGGTCTAAAGTGTATAGGAGAGATAGCTGATTTTGAATGAGAGAGTGAGAGAGAGAGAGTGTGTGTGTGTATGTGTGTGTGTGTGTGTGTGTGTGTGGTGTGTGAGAGAGAGAGAGAGAGAGAGAGAGAGAGAGAGAGAGAGAGAGAGAGAGAGAGAGAGAGTAAACATCATTCGGTATTTGTTATAGCCTTTTTAAAAGTTTCTTCTGCCAGCTTCCTACCTGGAGTTGCTGTCCTGACTTCCCTCTGTGACGAACCTGGAAGTGTGGGATGGAATAAAACCCTTCTTTTAGCTGGTGGCACACTTGGGAGGCAGAGCCAGGCGATCTCTGTGACTTCGAGGCCAGCCTGGTCTACAGAGTGAGATCCAGGACAGGCACCCAAACTACACAGAGAAACCCTGTCTCGAAAAGCCAAAAAAAACCAAAACAAAAACAAAACAAAAACAAAAACAAACAAACAAACAAAAACAATAAATAAAAAAAAACTTTCCTCTGCTAACTGTTTTGGTCAGAGTACTGTTTTCCCATCACAGTGCAGCGGTGGCTTCACATGTATTTGAACTAGAAATGGGAGGATAAAGTGTCCTTCCCTAGAGAGATTGTAGGAGTAGTGGGCAGGTGGCGGCAGCTCACTTGTGTACATTCTAAGTCTCTTGTAGCAGCCCAGGTCAATGTGTCAAAAAGACCATCTACTCTCAGTATGGATCCTGATGAGAAGTGAGAGTTGAAATATAACGTTGGCCACACTAAGCATATAGATGATACTTAGAACTCAAATTCAGTATTAGGTCACTAAGGGAATGATTTCAGCAAGAAGTCCGTGTTCAGGATGTCAGCCACTGTGCAGTTCATTTTAACAAGCACATAAAGAGAAATCTTGGAGGTGGCTGAAAATAGGACCAGATGGGAGATGAAAACTGGAGAGAATGTGTTTCTAACAAAGACTATTGGGATCCAGCCCCTCTATAGTCTTCTCCTAAAGTTTCAGAAGAGACACTGAGTTGAATTGAATGAATCTCCATACATGAAACTCTGTAATCCATTCACTTTATTTTCCTAAGTCAAAATCTGTCTATGCAATTGGAGGAGAAAGGAAGGGACAGAGAGGAGCCTGTCCTCTCATTGTTCTATTTAAGTTCTTTCTATCTTTTTCCTCTGTCCTCCAATTTAAATCCATATGCAATCTGCAATTCTCTGGTTCTGTGGCTTTCTGCTCAGGCTGGGTAAGTCTGCTCGTTAGCTGGAAGCCTGTGTCATAACTTGATGCACCCAGTATATGAAAAAGCCCTTTTGTTCTGAGTTAGTTGTTAAAGGGGGAAGTCTAGAGATATCATTAAGGCTATGAGAGAAAGGAAGATTAAGCTTAATTTGCATAAGAAACAAAACCTTGTACCTAACATCTGCCTGACCTTGGCAGTTGTCTCTGTATGGATATTTACTTTATTTCAGAAGAGCAGCAGGTGATCTGGAATGTATATCTGTCTACAGTCTGTCCTTGGAATTGAGTATCTCAGATAAAATACTTTTGTCCAGAGACAACAGCCCTGACCCTGAATACTTGCTAAAGGAGATAATTACAGAAGGCAGGTATCTGAGTCTAATGCTAGTAAAAGGAAACAAAAGCCTGGAAAAACAAAGTCTTGCCTGTGTCACAGTTGGGGGAAGTATCCCAATACCTCAATTGTATAGGGGAAATAGTGCCCAACGAATGATCAAATGCACTCTTCTATGAATGGAAAAGCTACAATAGCACACAAGACATTCATAGCAGGAAATAGCTAATATTCAAATGCCAATATCATCAAGACTCCTTAAGATTTGGCTTTATCCTCTGGAAAGGCCCTTGGCTTCTTCCGGGTATTAGCTTTTGCTATAGTCAGTTGAATTTTCACTTCATATTTCTGTGTCCCCCAGCAGTTTTCTATATAGAAGTGAAAACTTTTTAATAGGAAATGACTCTCCAATCCATGATATGCAGACTCTACCACTACTAGTTAAACGGCTAATTTATTTTATTTACTTGTTATAATTTTAACAGATGCATTATTACCATGATTGTTTGCAATAGAAATAATGAGACTATTCCAATCCTACTCTATATCTTAGCATTCAAACAATGTTAATAGCATTTATCTAATTTCCAGCCATCACTCTTCTCTTTTCCAGTGCACTGTATGTCTAGATAAGAAAGACATTTATGGAAATGTAGGTGACCTGGATATTAATTTTTATAGGTGACTTCAAGGAGGGAAAGAGGAATAGAGGGATAGTGGGAAGGAGACAGAGTTTGATATGTAGTAAAAGGGAATATGAAGAAAAGAAAAATGGGATTTCAGGTCAAAGAACAGAAAAAGTGGCTTGATGAGTGACAAGTGAGCCTTGTTTAAGAATGAGGAATGAGTTCATTTGACAAAAATAGAGTGGTCAAAGGAAGAAAGGAGTAAACACTGCATATGCGATTTTCTCCTTGGGAAAATGTTTCTCAATAATCCATTAAAAAAAAAAAAACTTGATAAAGAAAAAGTATTTTCCCAGAACCAAGTATTGTGAATGTCTGGAAAAAGCCCCAAGCATGACATACATCATATGAGAGGAGACAAGAGAGAGGGAGAGAGAGAAATTGATCATTCCAGGTTACTCCATTAGGTAGGTTTTAATTTCAAGTAATTTTGCTGACATTTTTGAACTTCGTTAAGAATAATGCCATGTGTTAACTTTCTCCTCTTTCTAGAAATGATTCACTTGTGTGCAAGACTGCATGATCACCCAGAACAAGTGGAGGCCAGCAAGTTGGAGCTTCTGCTGACACTCTAAATTCATGTGAGTCTAACTTTAACAACATGCTTAAGAAGTAAAGAGGCACTTGTTTTCTCTGATTTTCATAGAGTCTTGGAGGAAAAAGATGTTTGAGAAATTGCATGGTTATTTTCTGAATACAGAGCTTGTCGCTAGTGTGTTGGGTGAGACTGCAAACCCCTGTGCAGAAATCTTTGAAACAGAGTCTCTCCCATAGCTAGGGATTGAGTTGTCTCTCCTAGGATGAAAATCAACAAGTCTCAACAAAGAAAATAACCTTCTTGCACTTAACCATCCTCTTGAGTTTTTTTCTTAATTTTTTTATTTATTCGTCTCTCATGGAATACATCTTGCCCATAGCTTCACCTCCCTTCACTCCTCCTAGCCCCTTCCTACCCCAGATCTACTACCCCTCACCCAGAAAAAAAGCAGGCCTCCCAGGGACATCAACTGAATTTGGCATAATAAGATTCAATAAGACCAGACACAAAACCTTACATCAAGGTTCAGGAGGCAACCCAGTTAGAGGAAAAGGGTCACAAGACCATGCAAAAGAGTCAGAGATACCCTGCTTTGGGAGACAATCCCAAAACACCAAGCCAACAACCAAAACACATATGAAGAAGACCTAGCACAGACTTATGAAGGTTCCATTATTGTCACTTCAGTTTCCTGAGCACCCATGAGCCCTGTTTATTTGATTCATTGAGCCAAACTCTCCCAGTGTCCTTGGGACACAAATCACTTCTCCCATTCCTCCCCAGGTCCTCCTCACCCCAGGGACTCGATGGAGAACTCCAACCGGGGCTCATCGTTTCATTGACTTTTTTTTTTTTCTGGTTGTGTTTGATTCTACCCTAGGTAGAACCTAGGTCTCTAGACTCTCCAGCCTCCAGTTACTGGTGATCTAGGAAGTGTCAGGCATGCATGGGTTCTCTCTCAGGGCATGGACCTGAAATTAGAGCAGCTGTTGGTTGGCCACACCCACAATGTTCTGCACCACCAGTGTCCAGCACATCTTGAAGGTGAGACAGATTGTAGGTTGAAGGTTTTGTGGCTAGGTTGATGTTCCAGCCTCACCACTGGCTGGCTTGCCTGGTTACAGAAGATAAATGGTTCAGGCTTTGTTTCTTCCATTACTAGGAGTTCTCACTAGGGTTAACCTCACAGGTTCCAGGGAGTTTCTACTGCACTGTGTTTCCCTGTGGCATCCCAAATGCCCTCCAATTCCAGGCTTCTTTCACATAGTTTTTCCCTCCATCTTTCCCCCTCCACCTGATGCCTCCTATTCTCATCCCCACACGCCCCTAGTCCACCCACAATATCTATTCTATTTCCCCTCTCAGGGAGATCCATGTGTCCCTTACCTTGCAGCTCTCCTTGTAACTTAGTCTCTTTGGGCCCATGGATTATAGCAAGATTATTATTTACTTGACAGCTAATATCCACTTATAAGTGAGTACATACTATGATTGTCTTTCTGGGTCTGGGTTATCTCACTCAGAATGAGGTTTTCCAGGTCTATCCATTTGCCTGCAAATTTCATGATGCCATTTTTATTAACTGCTGAATAATACTACATTGTGTAAATATACCACATTTTCTTTATCCATTCTTCAGTTGAGAGATATCCAGATTGTTTCCAGATTCTGGTTATTACAAATAAAGCCACTATGAACATAGTTGAACAAGTTTCCTTGTGGTAGGATGGAATGTCTTTTGGGTATGTGGCCAAGACAAGTATAACTTAAGGTAAATCAATTCTCAATTTTCTGAGGAACCACTATATTGTTTACATATATAAATTAGTGTCTTTTTTGAGTTTACATTTGTCTAAAGAGCTGACAATTTTCTTTCTCAATATATGATGAAGTCATGAGAAGGAACAACTTCATTTTTTTTGTATGCATTTCCAGCACTTTTCGAACAGTATCTAAACTGGTAGAGACTAGCCTTGGTGTTGGCACACATCTGTAATCCCAGTACTGAGAAAGCAGTGACAGAAGGATTGCAGCAAATTCAGGGCTAGCCTGGGTTACATCCTGTGTTCTGAGGTAGCGTAGGCTATAGTGTGAGACCATATTCCCCCAGGAAATTCAAATAAATACATAAATAGTAGGATCTCAAGTCTTCTTTTGATTGTTTTTGGCTTTCATCTCATTTCTACTCTCCACATTAGTGCTTAAGGTTTGTTTGAAGCACTATTTAAGTTCTGCTCAACAATGTAACCATCCATAAGATATTTTCCCTCTATTACTCAGCTTAGAGCAAGGGTTCAAATTTTCTCCTATGTCCTTTATCATAATTAATCCTAATCACTTCTCCAGCTCAGCCCTTTGAGGTCAGGGCAATTAATTTGACTATTTTGCTAGCCTCACTAATTCTTGGCTAAGAGCTTACTCTTCAATAGTTGTTAATGACTTTAATTGCTTTCTTTCCATATTAGAAGAGCCTCTGGCAGATTTCTGGCCACATCGGTATTATCTTTCATAAAATATTCTGTTCCTGAAAAGAAAATTTGGAAATTTAGTAGGATATCTTACTCTATGAAATCTTGAAATTACCAAATTGGGGAAAAAAATCTTTTAAAGTACTTTATTGAAGGAATTATATTATTCTGTATGTCATTGTATAATTACTTGTGATATATTTATTCAAATAATTAAAATATCTGTGAATTCATGTGATATATACACATATATATATATATATTGTATTTTTATAACATTTATCAACTTGAGTTCTGAATACACATGACTGTGTATTCATGCAACTTCAACCATATGACATGGAAAGAAAGCAAATGAACTCTACCCCCCTGTAAGCCGGTATCATCAGAGAAGAAACAAATACAGGGTCCACGACGAATCGAAGGATTCTGCTCAAAACAGATATATAAGCAAACATCTGGGCACAGAAGTCTAAAAATTTATTTGTGGACACTTAAAAACTAAGTGGCCATTGAGCAAGTCATTACTGTCCATTTATATTTCAAATAATTGCAAATAATACTACATAAAATAAGACAGCTCCATAAAGTAGAAATATGCAATTTCTAATCCTTCTTCCCTGTCCCACTGAGTCATTTTACTATGGCTCTTACATACATGTGTTTATAGTTGACTACTCCGCACTGGAAAACATATATGGAGTCTTTACCCTGGAGAAAATCCATTTTTCTGTTCTCATCACACGTTGATTATCTATAGTTCCTCATCTAAGGGTGGGGCCTTATGAAATTTTCTCCATCCACATTCGTATACCATCTGATGGTGTTGCTATGCAGATCATGTTTTACCAACCTATTGCTAAGGTTTTATGACCACAGCTTCCCTCGCATATCTTAAAGGCACTAGCTTGCAACAGCTGTCATGGCCCTGTGGCTTTTATATTATTTGTTGCCCCATGTAAGGTTAAGGGAATATTAGGTTTTGGTTTTTGATACACTGTGTTCTCAAACATATATCTATATCTATATCTATATCATCTATATCTATATCTATCTATATCATATCTATATCTATATCATCTACATCTAGATAGATAGATAGATAGATAGATAGATGCTTGCCTGCACTGATCTGGGTTTGATATTCCAAAATTCAGCAGTAACTGTAATTGTGCCTGAGGATTACCTGTAGCTGCATGTACTAAACCCCATGGATTCAAGTTTCTCCACTACATACCTCTGCCAGGCTTTTGCCTAGAAATGATCAAGCAAATCCATAATGATTCTTTGGTGGCTTGAGGGTCAAATTATTTTTTTAAATGAATTGTTCAGTTTTTCATTAGCTGTAACTTTTTAGACACAGAAACAATTTGTTTAAGAAAATTATGTTGGAATTAATTTATATTTTTCTGTAACAAACTTTTAGAATGCCAACTATCTTTATACTTAATATTTGGGTCATATGGCTTGAATGTTGTTCAGTCACATAGTGCACTCTTTCCCATATGGGCATTGGTAAAGTAGAATTAATTCTCAAAGTACAGTCCCAATTTGTTACCAGCAAAGATGTGATCCTATAAATGCAATTAGGAAATGTTGTTGTTCTGCAAGCATCATGCATCACACTTACACAAACTCATGTGGGATAACCCAGCCCTGCTACCAAAATTCAAGGGTATAATTATCTTTTTTTATTTTTATTTTCTCCTTTAAAAACATCTTAATAGTAATTTAAAAACACTAACACAGAAACACAGACAACAGTCAGATCTTTTCAAGGTCAGGATCAGCAGTATATCCAGCTAGCCCTCTTTCCATGCAAGGTCATTGGGGCTTAAACTTCCCAAAGCTGTCATCTCCTATGATAGCAACATCTTTTCATAGATCCCCCTGAAGGGCCTGCCTGAGGCTATTATATAGTCACCTTAATTATAGAAAAGGACTATGTTCTATAGTACTGATAGAGAGCATTATTTCACACATCTATAAGCCTATCATGGAGCTTTTCATTATCACAATTGTGTGCATGCTACACTTTAATACAAAGCAACAGAATAGCATACATTGCTTTGCTGAAAAGACTTCTTCATCAGATTATCTTATTGTTCCACTAATTCTCAGAAATTTGATATGCTGCCTCTCTTCACAGTTCTTTAACTGGCATCATGTTGACTGGAATTCTGTAAAATTGTAATTACTAGCACTGATTATCAAATTAGGTGTGACGATTTAAAATAAAGAACAAGAATTTTTCTCCTAAAACTGATAACAATCTTGGGAAAGTAAGAAACTAGTGGTGCCTTAGATCATTTACTGTTTTCTTCTGCGTGTTTAAATTGGCCACTAAACAAGCTGGAGATTTGGGTTCTGTGGAGGTTTGTAGCAGATGAACTTCTGTCTTTTGTTTCTATAAACGGACAGCATCATGTGACTCTAAATCTTCCAGGAGAGTCAGTGCAATTTTCAGCCATTTCATTCATTTTTTTTAAAGGTGTTTGAATTTAGTAGATTAATTAAGTCATGAGTTAACGCCTTTCAAATCCTGCTGTTCTGAGAAGGGAATTGATGTGGTGTGTATGCACCTGTACCATAGAGAAGGCTCTCGGTGGTGGTGGTGGTGGTGGTGGTGGTGGTGGTGGTGGTGGTGGTGGTGGTGGTGGTGGAGATTTTCAATGAGTAAGAACGTTATTTTACCAATTTGCTGATGTTTTTCATTTTTAAAGAAGAAATGTCTAAAACCAATCAAATGAGATGTCTTCCATCTGTAGAGAACTCAAATGAGAAATGTGCTTGGTTAATAAATTACAAAATTAGCCTTTGAACACTTTTTATTGTTTATGTTAGAAGAGGCAATTCTTGATATAAAACTTAACACTGAAGGAGATTACACAACCACCCACAGATAGCATTTTAGGCTTTTCAATATAGCTGTTCCTATGGAAGTGTGGGAAGAGTTATAAGCCTACATTGTGGAACTGGACAAATGGGAGGGATTTTTTTTTTTCATACTACTAGCAGAGAACATCATTAAAATAGTGTATCACTAAAGTTCCTATCTTTTTTTAAGATTTATTTATTTATTTATTATGTATACATTGTTCTGTCTATACATATCCCCACAGGCCAGAAGAGGGCACCAGATCTCATTACAGATGGTTATGAGCCACCTTGTGGTTACTGGGAATTGAACTCAGGACCTTTGGAAAAGCAAGCAGTGCTCTTAACCTCTGAGCCTTCTCTCCAGCCCAAGTTCCTATCTTTTAAACTAGTGCACAAACAATATTTTCTACAATTTAATAATTCATCTTAGATTTCTTTGTGAAGACTGCTAACCCCAGAGTTAGTGTGTTACCTGTTATCATGCAATAGAGTAGATATTCAGTACAGAGTTAAAATTATAAATTGCTTTCTTCACAGTGGTAGTGTAAGACGTACCTACCTCAGATTTTGAATCCAGCAAGGCTCATTAATTCTTGGTGCACATTTTGTCCTAATATTTCCAAACCTATTGAGACACATTTTATAACATTACCCAATTATTTAATTTCCAGCAGGCATTTATTCTGTATAATATAGAAAACAGCATGATCTCTTATTTGCTAATATTTTAATTACTGAGATTAGATCACTAGACATTGGTGACCTGGTGTGTGCAGGTTTGTATTTGTATGTACGTATGTGTATAAATGTTTGTGTGTGTATGTGTCTACATGTGTGTATTTGTATGTGTGTGAAAGTACATAAATGTATATTTATGTTTATATGTGTGTCATTGTACATATGTACATATACATTATACATATATACATTGTATGTGTTATTGTTCATACATGTATATGTATATATAATGTGTGTGTTTGTATCTACATGTGTATAAGCGTATCTGTATGTGTCAATGTGCAAGAGATACTCCCAAGAATCTACAAGGATGACCCCAGCTAAGACTTTTAGCAATAGAGGCTATGTAGCCTGAACTGGCCATCTCTTGTGACTAGATAAGACTACCAATAGAGGGATTGGGACACAAACTTAGCCACATAACCTTGGACTTACAGTCTGTCCTGCTTATGGAATGTGCTGGGGTAAGGGTGATGCAGAGATCGAGGGAGTGGACAACCATTGACTGTTCTAGCCTAAGACCCATGCCATGAGAGTGAGCCCACCCCTGACACTGCCTGGAGTGCCAGGAATTCAGCGGTTGGATGGCCCAGAGACCTAGGATAGAACGAAACCCAACTGGAAAAAAATGTGAATGTAATGATGTTCAATGATATTCTGCTGTACCCATAGATTGCTGCATAGCCCAGTTGTTGTCAGAGAGGCTTCATGCAGCAACTGATGGAAAGGGATGCAGAGACTCAGAGTCAAGCATTAGGCCAAGCTCAGAGAATCCTGTTGAAGAGAGGGAGGAAGGATAATAGGAGTCAGAGGGGTCAAGGAAAACACAAGAAAACCCACAGAATCAACTAACCTGGGCACATAGGAGCTCACAGAGACTGAAATGACAACCAGGGAGCCTGCATGGGATTAACCTAGGTCATTTGCATATATGTGACATTTGTGTAGCTTGATCTTCTTGATCCTATCAATGGGAGTAGGGGCTGTCTCCGACTCTTTTCCTGATGTTCGGGACACTACTCCTCATACAGGGTCAAATTGCCCAATCTTAATACATGGGAAGATACTTGGTCTTACTGCAAATTGATATGCAGTGTTTTGTTGATAATCATGGGAGGCCTGCCATTTTATAAATAGAAACAGAAGAGGAATAGAAGCAGGAGAAGGCAGAGGAAGGTAGGAGGAGGGACTGGGAGGATAGGATTGAGGAGATTCTGTGGTCAGGATGTAAAATCAATAAATATTAAAGAAAAATACATAAATGTACATTTGTGTTTGTACATATGTGTCATTGTACATATGTATATATATATATATATACTTTGTATTTGTATATATGTGTCTATATCTACATGTGTTATGTATGTGTGTGAAAGTATACATATGTGCATTTTTGTTTATAATTGTGTGTCATTGTCCATACATACAATGTAATATAGATTGTATATGCATACATGTTTGTGTTTGAAAGCACTTATATGTATATTTATGTTTGTATATGTGTATGTGTCATTAACAGAAACATGGGCACACAGTTGAGCACACACACACTAACATATTCTCATCCCAGTAATTCCACTAAACCCAAGTTCTATATGGAACACTGAAGTCAACTATAATATGTCAATTGCATGTCACTAAGTACTTAGCACTTACTGGCAAAAACACCACTTATTGTAATGATAGAAATTACATTTTAGTCAATATGCTCTTTGCTTTGAATCCATTTGTGACTTCAGAAAAGGCTTTAATAACATGTTAGGGGTAAAAACCATCCATCTGAAGAATAAACCTAAGAGAAAGTGCTGGCTTTGATTCACTCTAATTCACCAGGCACAGAATTGACACAGTTTTTATACTCTGTGGCATCACAACACATATTATGTTGTGATTGGGTTTCTTGGCATTTAAAACTATTTCTGTTTATTTTAAATTGGTACCATACATTTTTACTAACAATCAGAATATATTTCTTTCTTTTGTTGGATTTACTTACTTATCATATGGATGTAAATGTATATATGTGTGTGACCTGTTATACATATGTATGTAAGAAGACAAGTTGCTGGAGTCTGTTCTCATCCCATCACATTGATCCCCAGGGATGAACTGAGATCATCGGCTTTTTGGCAAGTACTTTTACCTACTGTGCCCTCTCATGCAGTCTGCATATTTTCTTATCTTCTGTAAGGATATTGATTTCACTTTTATCTAAAATTAGCCTACATTATTGATTAATGTATTTTACATAATAACCTACTCATTTTTGTGACATAAGTAAACACATTCAATGTCCTTGACAATTTGAGCAAATGTATCCACCCCTGCAAAATACAAACGTGTGTTTAGATCTTGTCAGGATGGACAATTTTCATTCAACAATTGATTGCACTGTTTTGTAAAATTAGAATGGATCATAAGATTTGTCTGATTTTCTTTGTAGACTTCTGTACTGACTTACTATTTAATACTCTAGAGTTAAAATAAGCACAGCTATAAACTGTGAAAATGGGAGTCACTATGTAGTACAATCAGTTTAACATAGTAAAATATCAGCATAACAGGTCCACATAATTAAAGTCTCTTACATCCTGCCCAAATTCTGATCCGTTTATTCTACTTGCAGAAGAGTGCTTCTGTATATTGCTACATAGTTACAAAGCAGATAAATGACAAATGTTGATCTATTATTTTGATTTGCCCTTTCATCCATAATGAATGTTCAATTTTTATTTATTGACTATCCTAATTTAAAATTTTAAAAACGGTTTGTCCTTAGTTAAACTGTGGTAATAAGTGACTTCAGTAATGTACAATACAGAGGTCAGAGAGGAAGAGACTGAGGCATTCTTGCTGTCACAGTGTACTCCTGCCTGCTGGATAGTAATCTCTACCCCGGAGGTGTGATGAACTTGGCATTTGGACTGAATGCCAAAGCAAACATGCAATTTAGTCAAAGTCAAGTCTGGCTGTTTCTTGGCATTTATATTGATTAAAGGAAAAACAAATTCGATTTTGACTTTCTATGCTTTCTTATACTACCTGTTAGCAGTGGTATAGATACTCTAATTTTTCTCCCTACATTTAATTTAGTTTTTTGAGGATTTCAAAATGACTGCTGTATTCACATTATTTTACCTTCCCTTACAACTCTTTTCATTCTCCTTACCAAAGTCACGACTACTTCTTAAATTATATATATATAAATGTATATATACACATATGTATAATATAGATATATAAATACAAGCTGCTGAGTCCATTTAGTGTTGTTTATATGTATATGTGTCTATGTATATGTGGCTGACTACAAGGGTTTGGCTACCCTCTAATGGGGATAGTTATCAATAATTTTATAGTAAAGTTATGATTAAATGATCCTACATTTATGGAGGTGTCATTGTACGTCAGTATATTTTATATTTTAGCTGGTGGGCTAAGAGTGTACTCATAGACCTCGATTCAGACAGAATTTCAAATTTTGTTTACAAATCTCTTTAATCATTGTAATTTTCCCAAATGTAGTCTGATGCTTGGTATATAGCAGCCATTGTACATATGCACAATTATCTTTACTTTTTAGGTAAGAAAGGGTCCAGCAATAGTGATATAATAATTTTCCTTATGGTTATCCAGTTAGAAAATGATAATCTTGAGGTTCAACATGAATTTGCCTGTATCACACTCTATTCCCTGAGTATCTCCTGTAATACTTTATCCTGTGATAACATCCTCCATTTCACACTGCATCTAGATGGAAAAGATCCTCACATGTTCTATAATAATCCCCATGCCTCAGTGGTTTCAAGTTATATGGAGCATCTCCTGAACACCAGGAAAAATTCAAGTTAGCAGAGTGGGTTCTTACCATTTTCTGATCTCTGTTATTGGTTCAGTTAACAGTTACTCCCTGGATCCCTAATGTTTGTCAATATAAGGAAACTGATGAAGAAATTGTGAGTAATATTTCTTTCTCATGATAAGGTTCCTGAAATCACATAAATAAAACATATTTGCTTCAAACTTCATGTAGGCTTGAGGATGGAGGAGGCAGAACAGGTGAGCTAAATGGAATCCTCAGAAACTTTACACGAGAAAGGGAGTGGAGTGGGGAAGAGGAGATGTGGCATGGTGCACAGGGGAGAAAGGAAGTAGGAGTTATGGAAGGTTCTTCTCCTTGGTCACTAACAACTCAAATCATTACCTTTTATCCCTAACTTGTTTACTCCTCATCAAGGGCAAGGATGGGCTTCTAATTGTTGTTTCCTATGGCTCAAAGTCTTTGCCCTGAGAACTCTATATTGTTGACTTGGACCCCTGAGAACCAAGGGAAAAAAAAAAAAACATTCCTTCACAATTTTTATATAGTGATCAAACACCAACAAATAATAGAAAATGAATACTTTCTGGATATTAGATATGTTCAATGATTAAGCATGGTGCTACTCTGCCGGAGGGATTTTTCTATCCCTGGATTTTAATCTACATTTTCTTGTTAAAGCCTTTGCATTAGTCAGGGTTTTTTAGAGTAGTCCAAGCAAAGGGTCATGCAGAGATGTGCCTGCCATTTCTGGGTTGTAGTTCATTCCACATCTAGTCAAGTCGACATCCAAGAGTAGATATCACAGCCTTTGTGAAAATATTGTTATCCTTCTTTCAGTCAGATTTATTTTAATAATATATAGAATGATGAACTTATACATAGCATTGAGCATTTTTTTCTCTCTTTGTTGTGCATTTGTAGGTCAATTTTCTGGTATGAATGTAGTAGTTTTGCTATTGAGTCCTTTAATACTTCCTTATATAGTCCTTCTTTATTTTAAAGCACCTTCCTACAATACACTCAAAGTGTATCTTGCAGAACTCTGTCTGGGTAAGGGAGACTAGTTCTAGGACCTACTTTCTGCTCTAACACCCTTCTTTAAATACAAGACACTCTGAGTCTTTTCCTCAAAAGCTTAACTGTCTCCTTCTCAATTTGGCTCCAACAGACTGTGTCTTACTAGCCTTCGATAGGTAGTTTTTAAGGCATATTTCTTACTTTCTGATGTGTTTCTTTAATTTCCTTTCAGTTTTTATTCTTTATAAATTGACAGGTAGGATTCTAGAGCCTCTCAAATTCAGTAATAGAAACATAGCCTTTGCCTCTTGTTTTCTAGATGAAATGATTAATTGATATACAGTAGCAGACACTGGCTGCCAGGATCTTAGTTGTGATCATTCCTTATGAGTCTGTATTGCTGGGGATTTTGGCTCTCAAGATCATATTGTATTTCACTCTGCACTGCAATCCTCTGAAATCATGGAATGTCTTTTGCTGGGTCAAATGTCTATTTGACTATTGAACAATCTTGAATGGAGGAGTGAGGATTAAGAAATAATAGATATGAAAAACAGAGACACAGATGCAAAAGAAAACAGGCAGAGACACAGAATAGTGTCTGGAGAGTTCTTAGTCAATACCACAGTAGCCCTGAGTTTATTTATCAGGGCCTTTTTATGCCCAAAGCAAAAGGTGCAAAAGACCTCCCAATCGCAATGACATCATGGTTTAAAATACAAACAAGTACTCCTTAATTCTCAAGACATCTGGTAACCAGGCCTTTGGCAAAACATCTTGTTATTCATCCTCGAAGGGCAAAACAAGGTCTGACTCTCTGACCTTGAGTCAAGATGGAATAAGGTCACACTATGGAGTCTCTGTGGGCCCCACAGTCTTTATCCTTTTCAATTAATTATAAACTGGCTAGTCATTTCTTTTTATACAGTGCATTGCTAAATAGAAAAAGAGTCAGAGAATGAAAGTTGAAAGTTCTTTAGGTCTATGGAATGTCTGTCAACTCATCAGAAGCAGTCACACCATGACATGAGACAGGTTACTATACTTCTTGTCGAAGGTCACTTAGGGTAGGTTTCCCTATGATAGGATTTTTCTTTCAGATATCACTCCAAATAGAATGGTTAGGTTAAAAAAAAAAAAACTTTCAAAATTTAGTGATTTAAAAATGAAAGATTGCCAGGGGCTGGAAAGCTGACTCTAGCAGTTAAGAGCATTTTCTGCTTTTGTAGAGGACTAGACTTCAATTCACACCTCACATTCACCTGTACCTCTAGGTCTAGGAGATCTGAGACCTTCTCTGACATTTGAGGGCACCATCCTTCCCATACAGACAATAACAACCAACCACTGTTGCTGGAGGGCTTCTCTCCAGATTCCCCAAGCCCCGCAGTCCCACAATCCATGTATAAAATAATCACTCAGACACTTATATCACTTATAAACTGTATGGCTGTGGCAGGCTTCTTGCTAACTGTTCTTTTATCTTAAATTAACCCATTTTTATAAATCTATACCTTGCCACGTGGCTGGTGGCTTACCAGAGTCTTTACATGCTGCTTGTCCTGGTGGTGACTGCAGTGTCTCCCCCCTTCTTCCTGTTTCCCCAATTCTCCTCTCTCCTTGTCTCGCCTATACTTCCTGTCTGGTCACTGGCCATCAGTGTTTTATTTATATAGAGTAATATCCACAGCACTTCCCCTTTTCTTCTTTTTTTAAAAAGGAAGGTTTTAACTTTAACATAGTAAAATTACATATAACAAAACAATTATCAAGCAAGAATTACAGTTACAATATTAAAGAAGATGTCCTATCTATCTTATATTTGTGAGTTTAAAGTTTTATATCTAACTTATCTTTTATCATAACTAAGGAAATTACAACTATCTAGTCTTTAACTACAACAAAGACCTGAGAAGGAACATAATGGTACCTGAGAAATGGTAGATGGATGCAAGCAACTTTTAGGAATCTTGCAAGAGTAGACCAAGACAGCTGGCAGCCTGACAGTCACCTAATGTTTCTCAGCATTGTTGGTGCATTCAAATTGGCTACAGGCCTAGAGTATCTGACAGACCATTTTCGGAAGCAGGATTTCTGAAAGACCATCTTACCCTGTCTTGGCAGAGTACAGTGGTCGCTTTCCTTGTGTCCCGCTTGTCCAGAAAGGACAGCATTGCATTTGTACTGTCAGCCATCAAGGCAAGGGCAGTTCTTTGTCCAGTAGGCCATTTTGTGCCAAGAAGACAAACTTCCAAATGGAAATGTCTTAGAACCCAACATTCTCTCGGGATCAATTGGTGCAGCCAGGAACAATTGTGTCTCACATCAACAGAATTTTAAGTTATTTAAATGCCATATTCTCTAGGTCTATGAAGTGTTTGAAGATTACCTATCTATCTGAAATATATCTATGTATACCTAGAAGACTTAGCTAACATGGCTACAAATATGATTATCATAGATGACTAATTATTAATCTATTTTTAATTATCCATTACAATTTTAAATGAGTTATATAAACATAATACCTCAAAACAAGAATAGAAATATATATATATATATATATATATATATATATATATAATATACAGTATAACAAAATTAACTTCAAGTTTGTATCAATAAACTAAAATTATACCAATGTAAAACATTTTAAACATAAACTAAAATCTATACCAATGTAAAACATTTTAAACAAGTTGTTCCTTAAAAGTAGGTTCATTAATCTACCCTTTTATCTTATCATCTCCATATCCTCCTATAAAACTATATCATATCCCCTTTCTTTTTTAGAAAGAGATCATATTTATAATCAACCTGTTTTAAATAAAAATATTGTTTTTTTTTTGTCCCACATCAGAGGGCTCTTTTGATTTGGGACACAAGAATCTCTTAACCATTTTTTTTTTAAAGCAATATGTCTGGGTTTAGAGGGGGAGTGAGCCAATTCCACCTCTAAAGCCAGCTTGGTATATTTGGGAATTTGGGCGTAGCATCTCTTACTACTTCCTGCTGGAGGGGGGCGCTGTATCTTATGGGGATGCAAAGAAAATTTTAGGCCTATGAGGTAGTCCATGAGGCTGTATTGTGTGAACCAGTTGCCTTGAAACCGCTCTAGATGTTGGATCATCTGGGCCATGGTGTCATCGGAGACCTTTCAGGGGGTCTTGGCTGGTGAAACCTGATGTATCTTAATCTGGAACAAATCCACAGCCTCTGACTTTCTGTGGAAACAAAAGCAGAACCTCTTTTCCAAAGCAACATATCCTTAAATCCAAATTTTGAAGTCAAGGTACCTTTAAAATATACATTTTGGCATAACTCAACAGCTTTTGTAATCAAATGTTTTTCTTTAGTTATGAATATCAAAGACAACATAATCCAGATTCTCTGTGTGGTAGCCATCTTTACCTGACTTATGTTTTATATTACTTTGAGCCTATTGATTTAAACTGCACCATTCTAAGACTGAAACGGCGGTGTGGCTGCTGGCTCCGCCCACTTTAGCTTTCCAACATGGCAGTGGGACGTTTTCCGCCAGCTCCGGGAGTCATCAAGTCTCAGAAAAAGTGGGTCTAAACTTTTATCAAAGCAGCGTGTAGCCCAGAAACCTCTTTTTTTTTTTTTTTTTTTTTTAAATACTAGTAAAGACTAAATCTACCACACAGCTTAATGTGCCGCTGGCAGACGCCTCATTTCTGCCATACTGGCGGTCAAACGCACACGCCAGGAACCCGCCAGTGTTCAAATCCATGTTTTGTGGCGTCTAGCTGCCCATATGAGACAAGAAGCAGGAACCTGTTTTTGGCTCTGTTTAGAATTGGTTATTAAATATTTTCAGGTTTAAGGTGCAAACTCGAGCCGTTGGGCGCCATTTGTTGCTGGAGGGCTTCTCTCCAGATTCCCCAAGCCCCGCAGTCCCACAATCCACGTATAAAATAATCACTCAGACACTTATATCACTTATAAACTGTATGGCCGTGGCAGGCTTCTTGCTAACTGTTCTTTTATCTTAAATTAACCCATTTTTATAAATCTATACTTTGCCACGTGGCTGGTGGCTTACCAGAGTCTTTACATGCTGCTTGTCCTGGTGGTGACTGCAGTGTCTCCCCCCTTCTTCCTGTTTCCCCAATTCTCCTCTCTCCTTGTCTCGCCTATACTTCCTGTCTGGTCACTGGCCATCAGTGTTTTATTTATATAGAGTAATATCCACAGCAAACCACAACAACAATACACCAACACACATACACATACACACACACATACGCAACACACACACACACACACACACACACACACACACACACTACACACACAAAAGAAGACGTGAATTAAATCTAAAAAATTAAAAGATGATGTTTGAAACAATGTCCTTCATCTTCAGTTGCTGACATCTCTCCATGGGGAGCAAACATTGACTACACAGTTCTACCATGGTAATAGCTGCTGTTAAAGCAGCAATATTTCTCTCCAGAAACAGGGGGAAAGAAAGGCAAAACGTGTTGGGCAAACCATTCTCATTAGACATTTGCATGCATCTATGGGAAAATACTACTCTACCTCTAGTTGAAGAGTATAAAATATACTCTCGAAGGATATAGAATGTGGGGAGTGGAGGCAGTGAAGGAGAAAGAGGAAGAACAGAAGGAAGCTAGGTAAAAAGATAGTTATTCATGATTCATCACTAAAAAACAATAATGATGTATGAATCACGAATAACTATCTTTTTACCTAGCTTGCAAAAATAGTTGTGAAGTGTCTAATAACTAAGAATATTAAGACATTTTAAATTGATTGTGCTCAATGAGATTTTGAGCCCCTTTTCTTTAGAACAAATGATGAATTCTATCCTATTGAATAGAGTATCTCCAGAGTGTTTGAAATGAGGGAGGAAAGGGAAAGGTGAAAGATGTAATTATATTATAATCTCAAAAGATAAACAACTTTAAAAATCAAGTTCTGGAATTTAAAAATCAGTAACACACTAACTCCTGGTGCCCTCAAAACAGACTCAAATTGGTAAGGATATAGATCACATTCATTTTTCTTTGCTGCTATAAAATTTCATAAGTTTAATGGGAAGACTAGTCTTGTACTAGAGTATATTTTACATATGACAGAACTCTTACTGATTGAAGAATCAGGAAGTCTGCATTTGTTTTTAGGAGCTCTGAGAGTCCATGCCACTATAACTGTTTTCCTCAGAAATCCTTGAGGGTTTGTAAAATTCAGTTCCTTGCAGTGTGAAACTGAGATCAGTTTTTGTTTTTTGTTTTGTTTTGTTTGCAATATTTGTCAGATACGGAACATTCCACCTTCATCCCTGTAACCTTTGTCCATGTCATCACAGCTGGTAAAAAAGGTCTACTCTCCCATGCTTCAATTCATAGATTCTTCTATTTCCAATCTTTTCTCTTCCATTGTTGATTGAATTGACAAAATTTGGACCTTTAGGATAGACCAGCATTATCTGTCCATCCTAAGATCCTCAGTTATAATCATATCTTAGGAGTGTCTAAGGGTGCTTAGACACTTACTCTTAAGTATTCACACATTCTGGGAATTGATGTGTACATCTTGAATTGGGGAGCACATTATTCTGCCAAGCAGGAAGAGCCATGAGAACTAACAATGTACAGGCTTCTCTGGGTCAATATAAATTAACAAATGGAATAAATATAGTTGCCTGCTTGAAGTAAAGATGACAACAGCCATTCATGGATTTAGATATGTCTAAATGAGGTTCATATTATTAGTATGGAGGGAAAACTTGCATGTTCTCCTAGTTATAAAAGTACAGGAAATACATCATACTAACCGACAACTATGTCTCTGGAAACCTCTAAGCCAGTATGTGAGACAACATGCCAACAAGGTACTATCCCATTATTATAGGACTATGAAAGCACATGTGGCATCATAAATAGTTATAACAATAGAAATATTCCTATTTAATGCCTCCATTGCCTTGTAATTCTAAATATCTGGCTATTTCTGATGAACACATCCTGTAAATATGAATGCAAATATAGTTAGTGTGACTAGAACTGACTAAAGTGGAGTTAATTAACTGGAGAATGGAGAATCATGGAGTGTTTCAAAGGTGTCTTTACTTTGATAAGGGACTAATGGATGAATGGCAATTAGAAATGTTCTGTGCTTCTTGTGGTTGATGTGATTTCTATAAACGTTTGCTTCTTTGATACTTGTTTCTGTCATAAATAATGATCCCCCCCTAATATTCCAGGAAGTCTAAAAATGACTGAGACTGTATTATGAAATCACAAGTATCTTGTTATTAGTGAGCATCAATTAATAACATATGGGTCCTTGCTTGGGATATGAGATTTTACAGTATTATGTCTAAGTACATTATATTAGTGGTATGGTCTTCTTTTTAAGAAAAAATAAAATTTTGTCAAATTATTTATCTAACATTATTGTCTGTTTTTTTTCCTTCAGTATTTTATTTATTTGTGACAGGGTCTCATGTAGCATGGGCTGGCCTTGAAATTGCTGTACAGCTCTGGTTAGATTTGAAAACCTGGTCCTTCTCTCTTTAGCATTATGTGTTTTGCAAAGAGACTTAAAAATCAAATTCCAAGTTGTTTGAATCAAACAAATGATTATTTAAAAGTATGTCATTTACATTAAATATGCCTATTCCTATCTATTGTCATTATTATTGCTTATGTTTGTCCACTGATTAGTACAAACTATCAATTTGTTAGCATTCTTTAATTTAAAACATTTTCAAAATAGTCTGTTTGATTTGAAAAATACAGCATCAGTGGAGGAAATATTTGGGGCAAGAGAAATCCCATCTTATGGACTAACAAATTAATAGCTAGCTTCAAGATTTCTAAGTATAAAGGGAGGTATTAAATACTGTGAATCAGAAACGAGTAGATGAAGCTAATTACTATTTTCACATATACATGGTTTCAAGTGGTGAAGGAAAATAATTTCTCTACCTCAGTAATGCAAATGTTTAGTTTGGAATAGTCAACCCTACTTTAATACCGAGGGAAAACTGATTTTCATAGGGAAGTAGTTTCTTCTCTTGCACTTAGCTTGTCAGTGAAACTGGAGTGATTGGCAGAGGAAATTCTGGATAAAAAGGGGAAGTGTGCAGTAGTCACAGCTAGCTCCAATGCTGACTGACAATTGAGGAAGCTACTTTCTTTCTGTGAAACTCAGGTTCATAAGCATACTCAAAGACGTTCTGAGTTGAACATTTGTTAAATTGGAGCACAAATTCCAATTTACAAATTTACTGAAAGAACAAATGTGTATGTGAGTGAAAATGCATGCAGAAATAGATCCTGAAGAATAGATGTCAATCAGAGAGGTCTGTATTGTATGTGTTGTTGTGTCTGTGCATGTGTGCCTATGCGTGCACATGTATGTGATAATTGTGATGCATTATACTCTTTTTCAGTGCAAATTGAATACTACATATATCAACATTAAAGTTTGTAGTGTGTGTGTGTGTGTGTGTGTGTGTGTGTGTGTGTGTGTATTCACTCATAATGAAATTCTCTAATAGATTGTTTTGCCTTAGGTATATAAAATGATGTGTTCTATATAGCATTATTTATACATAAGCTCACAGAAAATTCTTAGTAAAGAATAAAATTTTTAAATAAGCTGCTAATAATTGTAAAGATTAATGTGGTCTTTATATATTCAGCACATTGATACTGAGTTCTTTCTGTGAACACATCTTTGTTGAAAGCACATAATTTCAAAACAGGCATGAGAGCTCATTGCTCAGCTAAATAAACAGAAATCCAATGTCAAAATAATGTCAATCCCACACTGTTTTCATTTTTGCAATGGTTTTGAATAATGCAAAGGAATAATGCAAAGATTGAGCATCTGTGTGGGGTATATAGTATAAAGTCATAAAGACTTTGCTCATGTTATTAAAACCTAGTGTATTTCACAATTCTGAAGTGTGGAACACTGTGGTTCTCCTTTACCTTGCTAATTGACCCTAGACACTGAAGAAAGGTAAAATGTTTTTTAAATACCTTTCTCTAGGATGGGAAAAATTAGCCCCAACAACACTAAATTCCTTTAGCTTTGAAACAGAAGGTCAGGGTTTGACATAAGATCTGAGAAATGAGAAGCCAGAATCATTCTGTTATTCCTTGAAACCTACCAGAATTATTAAAAGATAGAATTCATCATTAATGGTCCAAAGTTCTTTAACAACTAGAGTTCATGTACCACAGGCCACTGACATGATGTTACTTGAAAGAAAAACCATGTTTGTAATTGGTTTTGGCTTCAGATATTTGTGACAAACTGGATATCCATTGGTTGGTTAAAAGTCTATGTTCACTAATAAGCAGTCTGGAAGATTTTTCTTTTAATTTTCTCTTTAGAAAGAAGTACCTCAGAAGCCACTCAGGAATATCCTATCTCAGTTAAAATTTAAATTTAAACTTTTATTCAATTTCTAGTTGCATTATGGAGACAAAGATGACTGGATCAGAGGTGTCACTCCAAAATTTTTTGATATGCAAGTGAAAATTAATCTCCTATTTAACTGAAGACACCCATATATTAATGGTAATATATAAAATGCAAATATGAATAAATGAATCAATAAAATATCTACCACTATATTCATCAACTCTCAGTACACACTATTTTTCTACTCCTCTCCCCTTCATACAGATGTGGAATGTTTTGGATGTGGCCATAGTTAGATTTCATATTTCATACAGCAAGCATCAACAGAGTGGAGAAATAGAGGTCAAAAGTAGATAAGACACATGGAAAAATCTAAATAAATGTATTAGGTGTCACGAGTCATACTTAGTGTATTCTAGAATTGGAGTTAGAATTTTAAGTATAAATTTTGCTAAGCTCTTTAGATTTGCTCACCCACACAACTGACACCTTTTAAAATACTAAAGTTTATTACTTTTAATTCATATTCATTTTTAATATTGGACAGAAGCTGTGATGTGTCCAAAAATACAGAAAAAACTCAAAACATAAAACATGTGGATGAAGGTACTGTAAGAAAAATTAAAAAGATCTTTTACATTTAAATATGTACAGTAGAAAATATGTGCTACTAGGATGTCAATGGAGTCCTTTACTGCAGACTAGAACACTAGTTCTCCATCCAAATGCACAGGCCCTTTGTGACCTGACTCCATTACTGTGTTTGGCAAAGTTACTTTAGTCTGCCTTCTGCCCCTTTGCCTACATTCATTCCTTAACCTAGATCCTTGCAAATACTCTGCTTTGTGCAAATGGCTTGGCAAAGTTCATTATCACTTCTGGAAAAGAACTCAAAGCTTGTGTCATGCTGAGTTAGTGGCTTTGTCATTAAATGTGTGTACATTTTTATTTTTCCTAAGTCTATGCTTGTGCTATGTGGTGTCTTTTGGAAAATATGATGCTCTATTTGTTTTCTTTATATAAAAATAGCACAACTGCATCTTGACTAATGAAGTTTTATAAAGTTGCTTAACAGATATTATATATATATAACACAAAAATATATATATATATATACATTATATATATATATATATATCATGCCCCTTATTCAAATAGCACAAATACAATTCCCCATATAAAGTTCTCAGCCAATTTATCCACAGTAAGACTAATTAGAAGACTCAAAGTTATGTTTATATATAATAATATTATATAATATATTATATTATTTTTGATTGACATAGTGATGTTTGTTTTGTTAGATTACACAACCAAATACCACCAAAGCTATATTTTACTGCATTCTATGTTACAATAATAAGATTACAATTTGGGGTAAAAAACTTGCTTATTTGTCCTTACTATCTCTTTGCTCTGCTGGCTTTTTCATAGTTAATTTTATCAGGTGTCTTGGGTAATACATTAAATAAAATAGATTTTTAATATTCATTTGCTAGATGAAATCATATATCTTCTCTCTCCTATAATACCTAAGGCAATGTAGATTTTATGCAATGAACATAAGAAACCCCTACCAGTAAATGATAGATATGTACTAAACATTTGTATAATAATCTTTTCCTAAGTAGAATTGCTGTAGAACTTTGTGCACCAACATGTACCTTAAACTGAGTCTGCACTACAGTCCTCACTAAACCAATCAAAAAAGCCAAATTGAAAGTGGTAAACAGAAAAGGGAAATTTATTCAATGTGACCACATTAGAAAGAAGGACAGAGAGATCCTTGAGTCTGTCTTCAGGTCCTGAAGTGGACTCAGAGTTTAAATAGAGGGCCAAGGATATGCACATGTGAGGAGTCCTAGTCCAGTTCTGACCCTATTAGCTCTGTTTTTCTCTCATCCAGTAAGGTGATCTGACATGCTAGAATTGCTTGCAGTTTCTTTCTTAGAGACAAGTTCTTCCCTCTGGTTGTACCTTTTCTTTCTCCCAGCACGAGATTCCATTTCTTTGGGTCCAATGTTTCAATAGTCTGATAGTCAGATTAAGAGACCCAAGAATATCTTTAGAAAATCTTTCTGTCACATACATTATTTAATTGAAAGGATAATCCAACAGGATTTCATAGGACAGTTTCAAATAAAATGGGAACGACGTTTTGGTTTTTTTCTTTTCTGTTTGTTTGTTTGAGACAGGGTTTCTCTGTGTAACTGTCCAGGTTGTCCTTTGTATACCAGTAGATCAAGGTGGACTTGAACTCACAGAGATCTACCTAATTTTGCCTTCTGAGTGATAGGATTAAATGCATGTGCCACCACATCCAGCTATGTTCTTTAATTTTAATATTTTATGACTCAAAAGAAGTCTGAAGCCTTGTGAAATGGCTCTGTGGTTTTGGGTCCTTTCCATAGAGCTTGATGACATGAGTGAGATGCCCGGATCCCAGGTGGAGGAAGAAGGGAGCCTATTCTCCCTAGATGTCCTTTGAATTCCACACGTGCACCATGCTGTATGGCTAGACTTCTCCCAACCCCATACACAAATATTTAATGTAAAATAACACATAAGTTTATTTTGTTTTCAATTGTATAGAATTTAAAGAAGAAAATAAAATGTAAAAGCTCCTATGGTAAAATGAGAGTTGCTCACTTGTCTGTCTTCCTGTCTTAAGCAAGCCAGGTGGGAACAGCTTGAGGAGGCTGTTTGTAAATCTAAAGACAAATGCGGTTATGTAAATACTCATCTTTAGCACCTTCATGACTCCTCAAAGCCTTGACTTTCCTAGGTGTTAGTTTACCCCATTGAAAAATAGCATAATTATATATCTCCTGAGACCCTTTGTCTCCTAATGGTTTGTTTGTCATGCCTTAATGTTTCTGTATTCCCACTAGCTAAATATTTTATCACATGGGGTTAAACCCCGCTTAAGGTCTTGAACATTCTCAACTAATAAGTTTTGTTAGAGTGGCACCACAAAAAATGATTAAGTGTGTTGCTAAGTACATTGGGTATAACTGCAAGTCTGACTCATATAAGTAAATACTCCTACCTGACATACCCAGTGGTTGTCCTTCCAAAAGGTCTCTGAAGTCATTTGTATGGAAATCTTTCTAATAAATGCTTTGAATCAATTACCCTGCCTGCCAACAATCCATTTCTTAGAACCCTAGCTGGGCCTATCTAGGAACAGGCTGTAACAGTCTCTACGGAAAAGTATTCTGCCACAGTTTCTGAGACAATTCCAGATTTATGTTCAGACAGACAGAATAACTTGTTACATGGAATGGTTCTAAGAATTGAGTAGACTACCCTATGTAAAGGGACTGCAAGGAATGACCGCCAGAATCAGGTCAGAAGATTTGAAGCTTACCTATCTTCTTCCTCTGCCACCATTGCTAGTAGAAGTAACATATGAAAGAATAACTCATATAAAAAGGATTCACAGGGATGTACACATTAACTTAAAAGTTCTGCACTTTAGTTATGATTTCATTGGTACACCTCCATATGCATGAATTACAGTGCTAGAAAACGTTCATTGTGTTACTGATTGGCTGCTAGTGTTGTTTCTATTTGTTTGTTTTGCTTTGCTTTTAAATAACCCGCTTTTCAATATTTCTGTGATGACTAGTTTTTTATTATTTTATAATTTAATTTAATTTTACATATCAGCCACGGATTCCCTTGTTCTCCCCCCCCCCCGCCTGCCTTCCCCCCTGCCCACCCCCCATTCCCACCTCCTCCAGGGCAAAGCCTCCCCTGAGGACTGGGATCAACCTGGTAGACTCAGTCCAGGCAGGTCCACTTCCCTTCTCTCAGGCTGAGACAAGCGACCCTGTATAAGCCCCAGGTTTCAAACAGCCAACTCATGCAATGAGCACAGGACCCAGTCCCACTGCCGAGATGCCTCCCAAACAGATCAAGCTAATCACTGTCTCACCTATTCAGAGGGCCTGCTCCACGAACTGACCTACTCTGGTGATAGGATGGCCAGACACCCTAATTGTCGTGCTAGAAACCCCATCCAATGACTGAGGGAACTGGATGCAGAGATCTAAGGCCAGGTCCCAGGTGGAGTTCCAGGAGTCCAATTGGTTAGAAAGAGGAGGGATTGTATGAACAAGAATTGTTGAGACCAAGGTTGGATAAAGCACAGGGACAAATGGCCAAATGAATGGAAACAATTGATGGCTAGTTTTATATCAATTTGTCACATGCTAGAGTTATCAGAGAGGAGAGAACCAAAATTGAGAAAATGTCTTTATGAGACTGGGCTGTAAACCCAACTGTAGGACATTTCTTAATTAGTGATTGATGTGAGAGAGTGCAGCCCATTTTGGGTGGTAATATCCATAGGGTGGTAGTCCTGGGTTCCATAACAATGTAGTCTGAGCAAGCCATGAAGAACAAGCCAGCAAGCACATGTCTCTTTGACTTTTGCATCAGCTCCACTTTCCAGGCTCATAACCTGTTTGAGTCTTGACTTCCTTTGATGATGAACAGTGAAATGGAGATATGGAGTATAAGCCAAATAAATTCTTACCTCCCCAACTTACTTTTGGTCACTGTGTTTCATCATAGCAATAATAATCCTAACAAACATTGATTCCAAACCCTTCCATGTACTGTGTGGTCTTTCTCTGGAGGGATGGCTTCATATGTTAGCTTCAAATATTTTCTGCTAAAGAGTGTTAAGTTAAAGTTAGTAGAATAAAGCTAGAGTTTACCAACTTGATAATTAAAGCCACATCCCAAAACATGAAATAAATTTAATATTATATAAAAGATTGATTTTAAAGTCTATCCAGAATCCAGATAAAATAAAATGTACTAATTTATCAGTTCAGATAGCAAGATGTTGATTTCTAACTCTTACCCCTAGAACTTTAGGAATATTTTAGATGCTATAGGAATGCTATGCTAAACGTATATTCTATAAAAAGAAAAGACACCTATGAAGTCTTTATTGCCCCATATGCTATCTCACTGTACATAAACTGTTAAGATGACTATACTATCAGGGGCAAAAGTGTTTTTTATTCTGCTTATCTCACCTTCTAGTTGCCTGTTCCCTAAATGGCATGGATAATGCTTCCAAAATACTCAGCAGAGTGTTTTGCTAGAAGTTCAGTAAATGTTTGCTGAATTGAATTGCCACATTAACATGTAAATTGTCAGATTGCAGAGTTTACAGCTTGTAAATCTTATTTTAAAATTCTAGGTTTACACAAATTTGCATATTATTTAGAAAATGAATAAATTAAGTCCAAATCAGGGTCTCATTTATATGCACTTCCACAAACTCATTTGAAAGGTTTAAAGTGCTACTAGTGTCCAGCAAGTTTGATAGCCATCCCCCAAGCAATGCACATATGGGAATTAATTGTTTCCTTTCAAAAAGTGCCAAACAAACTTATTACTTACTACTTTTTTTTCCAAATGAAAATTCTTCAGAGAATATGGCTACTACTAACTCACAATCTTTCAACTTAGTGTTTGAAAAAATAAAAATAGTTGACTTTTAAAAACATCTTGATGCTTCTCCATCAAATATAGTTATCAGGTCTTGTGAGTAATGGCAAGCTACCAAAAAAGTTCCATGCTCTTCTCCTTTGCAAAGCTGTTGACCTACTGAATGGTTGTTTTTGGTCAAGTATGTTTTGGCTCATGGCACTGCACCTCTGAGGAGCTTTTTCTTTTAAAAGCTTATGAACATTTGTGTCAAGAATTCCCTGATTTATTGTACTGTAAAGTTTATAAAATTGGCGCAAAACATTGTAATAATGTTACAGTACCAGTTTTAAGAGTTCAGTGACTAATGGGGAGCCGATGGGATACATGCAGAACTGTGAAAGCGATCTCACTTAGCCAGCTGTACACGTAGACTGTAAATCTACATTCAGATCATTTCTGAACTAAGACTATCATCTCAGTTTATCTGTTGAGGTCAACCAGGAAACCCTAGAATATACCTTGATTTTTGCAAAAAAACAAAATAGGGGGAGGGGCTTCTTCAGCATTTCAGTCCACGAATAAGAGTATCCTAACAGGCAAAGTGTTCTCTCACTGTCAACATAGAATGAACTGCTGCTGGAGGTCAACTTGGGCTTTAATTTGCATTAGCACTTACATGCATAGTAGTCCAAGTTGTTGACCTCATGACTTTAAAAAGTAACTCTAAAAAAGTAAAATGGCCCTTCTTGGAAGACTAAAGAAAGACATCCAGCCACAGTTGTAAAAAGTCTCATCAAAACAATATACCCTTTTATGAATTACGCCTCAATTAAAAAAAAAAAAAAAGTAGCCCCAAATAAGAAGCAGCTCTGAAAAAGAAAATATAACTTAAGATATTTGAAAAAAACAAAGTGAATACAGGTTCAAAAGTAATTAAGATATATTTTCTTAAGGCTATCTAGAATTAGGCTTTAAAGAATTCTACCATTTCAAGTTTACCACTAGTTACTAGATACCTATTTACAAACAAGATGTTCACCTTTTTTGTTCCTTTATCAAGAGAAAAATCTACCTTCAGACTATGAGGGTGGTGATGGGGAGGTACTAGAAAACAAGATTCAAACAATCCCATGCAAATATCACATTTTTCAAATGGAAGAACTCCAAACTGCACTAGAAGTTCCAATCACTAAGACACTTTCCATTGAAATGATTTAAGTACAACTACATGGCACCAAGGTTTAGGCCTAATATAGGCTTGACAACCAAGTCCTTGTTTTCTGGAAGAAAGGCCTCAAAAGTCCCACTCAATTCCATATAACAATACTTCAAAGATCAATTAGGTTTTCCTTTCCTTAATATTTTTGTTTTTGACTTCTAATCCTAAAGACTAGATTAAAACTTAGCTCATTTCCCAGAAGGCATTGCTTCCCTTTGCTCTATGAAAGAGTCCACCAAGACCTCTTCCTCAAAACCATCTAGCCCCAGCCTCCAGCCTGTGCTTGTGATGCATCTTTCTCAACATCCTGAAAAGGTAATGTAGGTAAAATATGCTCATAAACATTAAAACTAGTTATTAGAAAGACGTAACTAGCTTTATAATTTAAGTTTTAAAGCATAAATACTTGCAGCTTAATCTGCACTGACAATGATTGTCGAAGCCTAGAATTCAACATTTACAAATTCTCATTCACACACACAAAACACACTATTATCACACAACTTGTGTCTTGAGAGAATCTTCTGCTTTTTAAATCTTTGGCCTCCCAGTCAACCCCAAGTTCAACCAACTTTTCCGAGTTCTGGTAGTTACCTGGACCACTGAGGCATTGCCACAAGACTTCTTCTCTTTTGAAACATCCTTTTTCTCTAGATATTAGGATACCTACACCAGCTTGTTTCTTCTGTGGTGTATGTTGGTGTGGGATTATCTACTGCTTGATTTTTCATGGATGTGTTTAGCTTCTTTGGGTTGAATTTTCCCTTCTAGTGCTTTCTGTAGGGCTGGGTTTGTAGACAGGTATTGATTAAATCTGGTTTTATCCTGGAATATTTTGTTTACTCCGCCTATGGTGATTAAGAGTTTTGCTGGGTATAATAGTCTGGGTTGGCATCCGTGGTCTCTTAGTGTCTGCATGAGATTTGTCCATGATCTTCTAGCTTTCATAGTCTCTATTGAGTAGTGTTCCTTTTCTGAGGCAAACCAAAGGTATATTTTTCAAGGTTCTGCTGCTATCAGCAGCGTTGATGGATGATTTTTTATACATTTGTAATAGATAGAAATAAACCAGAAAAAAAGAAGAAAAAAAAGTGGTGGAGGAAAAGGTGAACACTGCAAGAATACTCAAAAGGGCTGAGAGTTACAAACGCCAAGATTGGCTTTGCATAGTAAATGGAATAGAACAGCTCTGAACTATAGCTTACTTTTCCTGGTTTGGGTCTGACAGAATGATTGAATGCTTTTGTACAAAAATCAGAGCCTTAAAAACAAGGATTTGGTGAGATTGTAAAATGGTGTGCCACTTTGGCAAAACAGTCTGGTAGTTAGTCAAAATGCAAAACATTGTTACTCTGTTACTCAACAATTCTACCCTTAGGAATATAACCTCAAACTACTGAAAATGTGCTCCTATGAAACATGTACATGAAGGTTTACAGCAGTGTATTGCTAATAGTAAAAAAGTTAAAAAAACTCAAATAGCTATCAAATACTGGAGAGAAATAAAATGTGGCTTATTCATACAATAGAATATTATTAAGACATAAAAATGAATGAGAAACTGACAGATTAAATGACTTTGGTGAACCTTCATAATTTCATTTGTAGATCTTTCCATTTCTAATTTATAAATACATTTGGAGTTATAAATTATAAATGTACTGCCTCCTGTCAACATTGTATACTTCTATTTGATGATTTCTGTGTCAAACATTATATGGAAATGTTTCCAAGTATTTTCTGTATTAACTGTGAATGAATAGAACAAAATAAATTGCCTGTGATGGAAAAAAAAAGAAACCATTTACACAGAATAAAATGTACAAGAAATCTTAAAAAAAAAAAAAAAAAGAATTCCCTGATTTATTTTTAAATTAAAAGACAACCAGGCTTATTCATACTTATTCTTAACTTCACTCTCATTGGTTTATTCAAAAAAGTAAATGTTATAAGCATTCATCTAAAGCCCCAGGAAGAATACCCAGCATATTAGATAGACTCCAATAAATAAGCCTCAAAATGTCTTGCTCATTCTGGAAGCTGTGCCTTTTAGTGGAAAGTGTATGTTTGAGGAACTAAAGGTATCAACTATGTCTCATATCACATAACTTCTATCCCAGGTGCATCTATCTACACAAGTAAATTCATGTGCTGAATGGGAATTGTTTGGCAAGAAGATAATTAGCAAGGTTTTTTAAAGAGTTTTTAAAAAGGCAATGAAAACACTTTCATCTTTTAAGTGACTCAAGAAAAGCACCATCGATATTCATGAGTTTAAACACATTTAAAGGAAAATCATGGCACCTTTCCCAGTCCATCAAGATATAAGTATACTTTTACTGGGGATATGAAAGGAGACTAAAGGAAAGTGTGAAAGCTGTGGGAAGGTACAATTATATTTCACAGTCTGCGATGTTCCAAGGTGTTCAGTGGATGATGTTTTTGTCTTGTCATCAATAAATTCTGCCCTTTGTTTCTGTACTCACAATGCAGTTTTTACACTAGGCAATTATTTTTAATTGTAAGGATACGCAACCCCTTATTAAGTTAAGAGGAAGAGAATAGCAGTGCATATTAAAGAAACTGCAAACCCCAGTAGCCTCCTTTGATTTCTAAATGATTTTGACAGTCTCTTGAAGAGTGGTTGCTCCATTTTCTATCCCCAAATTTAAGAAGATTTTGTTTTGTTTTGTTTTTTGTTTTTGTTTTTTTTCTTTAAGGAAACGTCCCTATAGCATCTTCTCATCTGTTTTCTTACACTGGTTAACTAGTGGAGCTTCCATCTGAAGATGGTCTACCACAACCTGTCCAACCTTGACTGGAAAAGGAGCTCTGCCTCATCCATCTGACTTATATTAAATTGAAAACAAACTAACAAAAAAATTGAATCACAACTCTTGGGAGCTGCAGTTTTAGGAAAGATGGTCTGTGGGTTTTATTTACATCTGGAATGATAACAAGTTGAGTAGGTTAGAAGTAATTGTTATTGCTAGACTGGAAACAAATCTTTCTCCTTTTGCCAGTGCAAGCACACACATGTGCGTACACACACACATACACTGCCACCATCAATCTGTTTATTCTAAACATTTATGTATTAGTTCTTGATTATTCCAAGTAAGATTCAAATTTTATTTGGAGGGATGTTTTTATTTTTTTCACAGTCAATTCCATGCTTATAATTATATACTCCCTTAGCTACTGTTTTTATAATATATTTTATTCAACTCTATTTAGTGTCTATGTTATTCAGCATTATATAAGATTTGAATATGTGTGACAGGTTATAAGATTCTTGAAAACAAACAGTACTAATTTTTATACCATAGTTTTCTCTCTTTATGCAAATAGAATATACATAGAGAGCACAAACATATGTATGTATATTGCATATAAAACACACATATGTAGAGTATAAATAGAGTATGTACATGCATGGTCATGCATTAATATCCATAGGTATATATATATACATGCACTGAGATGAAAAAGGCAGAATATTCTTTTTCTCATATAACATCATATTCATTGAAAATGTTATATTATATTATAAACTATATTTTATAAATTGTATTATAAATCAAATAAAAATTTCCTTTTGGATAAACAGTCCAGCCAAGATGTTTGTGCTGTGACCCGTGGAACATTATTTTGTTTGCTTTCGATGCTGTCATAAAGAGGAATGCTAAGTTTTCCAGGAGACAGCCCCTGCTCCAACTCTTACCCCATCATAGAAAAGTGAGTCACATGGCCATGCTTAGTACATATGAAACTGATAGCGTAGGTGTCCTTGTGCAGGCACAGAAAGGAGGCTTGGCTGCATATTCTGCCCTAGTCTAAGAACTTAAAACTAACAATCCTCATAATGGGTTCCTTTCAGACTAACAATATTCTTAAACAAATGACTACCCACATGCTTTGTGATGAGAAACTGAGCTCATTTTCTCCTCCAGAAAGGGAAATCAATTCTTTAGTCAACAGTTGGTATGCTGTTTCAGGACCCACTCTACAGTACAGGTTTCACTGTGCAGCTTTTTTGTTGAAGCCAGGCTTGTTCCGCTTCCTGTGAGCCCTTTGCCCTACACACCACATCCTATTCTCACAGTGCACAAGACTCTCTGTTCCCTTTGCCTTACCACACCGAAGACTAACATAGAGGGTTCACTTTGTAAAAACTGGCTTGTAAATTTTGAAGTTCAAAAATACTGCTACATATGTGTTTACCTCTGACAAAATATCTTGGACACATTGTATCAAGTAATAGTGCAATTTTACCTTCAGTGTTTGGAAACATTTTTGCTTGGTCTTCAAGAATGTTTAGAAATGTCATATTTGAATGTCCATGATTGCAAGGAAGATGAGAAGCTGGAATGCGTATTTATCTTTGTCAACATACCATCTGCATGGCCTCCTATTTCACTTCTGGCCTTGTAGTTATTTTTTACTCTGTAATCCAAGTACAGCATAGGATGCACACTACTGTCTAGTACACATCACAATTAAATATATTTAAAATCATGGCAGTGTGTCCCCTTGTCGTTATTGTATTTTTGTAATGTTTCCAAAATCTGCAGATTCATGAGGGTGTGTGTGTGTGTGTGTCTAGCAAGGATCAAAATTTTCAAATTTTCTACTATATTTCAATGTCTTTGAGAATGTGTTTTGTTTAGAGACAGTTTTTAAAGAAATACTATCAAAATTAACTCCACATAAAGCAACAGGCCCACATATTTTCATAGGAGAATTCTACAAAGCCTTCAAATGTTGTGCTGAATGTACTTATAGATATTTTTACAGGATGAAACACTGACAAGAAACTTTCCTGTTTCACATAATCGGCCTCTCCTCTCCTCTGCACCCCCTCCTCTATGGATAGAGGAGAATTAGAGCTTGCCAGGTGTTAAGCGGGCACCATACCTTTGTGTTGCCCTCTCAGCTCCATAGTCCTGATAACTAAGATAAAAAGGATGAATGGATACCAAAGTATGAAAATATATTGTGTGCAATATTGGATATCTATAGCAGGAATCTTAAAAGTTCTTATTAATAAAATCAAACCCGAGGCCAGTTATTGGGGTGAATACTGGAAGGTCAGAGAGACAGAACAGGCCACAGCTATCTCACCTCACCAGTTTCTCAGCTGGTTCTGTTTCCTCAGACTGGAAGCCTCTGAGTCCTCATCCAGAATGGATCCCAGCTGAACAGTGCTGCTTCAAAGCCTGAAAGCTTATCCAGCCAAATGCTTAACCAGCCACATGCCTAATCAGCCAACTGCTTCTAGTTTCTGGTCCTCATGCCTTATATATCTTTCTGCTTTCTACCATCACTCCCTAGGATTAAAGGCTTGCTTCCTGGGATTAAAGGAGTGAGTCACCATGCCTGGCTGTTTCCAATGTGGCCTTGAACTCACAGAGATCCCAGATGGATTTCTGCCTCTGGAATGCTAGGATTAAAGGCGTGTGCTATCGCTGCTTAACTAGTGGCTTTTCTGTTCTCTGACCCCAGATAAGTTTAATAAGGTACACAATATTTTGGGGAACACAATACCATCACAGATATCCACACATTCCTGAGCATTCTCTCCTATACACTTTAATTTTAATCACAAGAGGAATGATATCATTTTTATATGAAAAGGTTAAGAAACCATATTAAAATGAATATTAGTACTGTGACAATTAGATGTCAGTCTTTGATTCACTAATCTCTCCCACTCCTAAATATTGCTTCCATTTTTTTCCTTTACAGTAGCATGTGACTAAGAATAGGACTGCACTAATTAATCATTTGAGCCTCTCTAGAAATCTGCTATGTGTGCAATCACCATACAGTCTTCTTTTGCCTTTATCACATATAGCTCTCCTACTCAGAAATATACTTCATTAAGTCAGTTTTATAAAGAGCACAAGTCTATGTTAGGAAGAGAACAATTTTGTCTATGATCATCATAAGGGGCCAGAATTAGAGACATGGTAGCTGTTTTAAAAAATAGATCAAAATCTCATGACTAAACAAGATCAAAGTTTCTTTCTCAAGAAATAGTTTGGCCTATATCTCTATACTATACCATCTAGGGAAATGATTTCCTTTGCCTTTAGGTGGTGTCATGAATAGGAACATCAAGGTTTCGTGAGTCAGGCAGAATTGCAACGCTCACTCCACTGCAGGCCACACTCGGAGCAAGAAAGTCTGCCAAATGTGATGCCAATGTGAAACCAACAAAGGGAGAATTAATTGTGCATCTAGCAGTCCCAAATATGTCTTCCCAAACTCTGGAAAGAACCATAATCACAGTGGCTTCTTCATAAAGTGTTTTAAAAAATAATCACCTCCCCACTCTTACTAAGAACTCCATATAATCTCTCCTCAGAAGATTTTCATCAAGATACTGATTCTCATTATCTATACATGTCTTTAAAAGAATGGAATGTGCTGCCTATTTCTGGAATCTTCTGAAGGTGCCATGTGCCTATTTTTAGCAATGGCATGCCTGTGGTTCAGATGGCTATCATGGGGCACTTACTACTACAAAATTTTCTTTAAAATTGGACCATATAAGTCAATTGATCATTTTAAAAAAATAATACAGGAAAAATGTTAAAATTTTGAATTCATACTTTAGCTATTTATGCCTACTTGAAACCCTGCAATAAATGATACTTTGCCATCTTTCAGTTTAGTGCAAAGTCTAGCTAATATAACTCAAGATGTCTGTTATTTGTTAGTCATTCCCAGATCACAGAGTCTCTTTATAGCTTCTAGTTTTAATTTGTTCTATTTTTTATTCCTTCTTTTTCCTTATCCCTTTTCCTTCTCTTCTTCACTCCTCCTTTCCTTTTCTTTCCTTTCCTTTCCTCCTCTCACACTTTTAACTTGGGAAAAGTACTAAATTCAGAGCCCTTTATGGTACAGTATGAGATCAGAGTTCATTTATAGTCTCACAATTTTAACAATCTTTACCAGCCTCACCTGAAAAATATTTAATAAAAGTTTCACTCCTTGAATGTTTTCAAAGTGGCGAAATATTTCATAGAAACAACTAATAATGCTTACTGCAGTATTTTATAAGTTCATGGATTATATAATCAAACTTTTATATTGAATAATAAAGGAAAAATTGTCCAAAATTATTTGAGAGCTATTCTTGCTGAGTATATAATTCGGCAACAAGATATGCCACTCATCTCATAGAGTAGCCTGTTAGCCAAATTTGATTAACTATGTATTTAATAATTAATATATGATAATTACAATGACTTCAGCAAGGTTAAGTGCTGTTACTAATCTGACCAGTCAGCTAAAGGCAGGGCAATTAAGAAAACTTAGCTTTTAATACATAGCTTTCCTTTTCTTTCTTTCTTTCTTTCTTTCTTTCTTTCTTTCTTTCTTTCTTTCTTTCTTTCTTTCTTTCTTTCCTTTCTCTCTCTCTCTCTCTCTCTCTCTCTCTCTCTCTCTCTCTCTCTCTCTTTCTTTCTTTTGGTCCATTCACTAGCACACACACACACATACACATACACACACATATATAATATTTTTATTTCTGGAAATGTTTTTGTTTATTCTGAATGTCATTTTTACCATATAACCTGAATATAGTAAATGATTTTATTCTTTTGAGGTAAGAAAAAACTGCTCCTTATATAAATTTGGAAATAAAGTCTTGGTTTAGGCAGTTTTTAAGTAGTTCATATATTTTATTTCCCTCTACTATGAGACTTGGATATTTACTGTAAGTCACAGAATCATCACTGTTATTTGGTTCTCATTCCTAATGATTTCTTTGAGTTACTCAACTGTTCTTATAGTATTTATGACTTATTTAAGCCATGGTTTTACTAATACCTGTTAATATTTTTCCTGAGTTTCTGAATTCTAGAGAAATATCTCCTCTGATTGTAAAGTTCTTTTTTCTCCCATATTTTAACATACAGAGTAATAAAAATCCATACATTATGTTTGCTTCATCTCTTTCTCCAGAAAATCAAACCTTTGTCTTAGGATTATACTCACTCTCCTTGGTATCTGAAGATATTTCTAGTACTACTGTGGGAAATAGTAAATAAAGATTAAACATTAAATAAAATAAAATTCCATCTGCATTTGCTCATTTGGACCTCACATGCTCTCAACAAATTCTGCTGTTATAATTAACATGTAAGCATCAGTGTTAGGAACTCTCCATATAGGTCTGGAAAGATGGCTCCCTGGTTAAAGGCTAGGCTCACAACCCAAAATAGATGAAATTCTCCATATTAAAAATGTCCTCTCAACTTTCAGATTGTTAATGGTGGTTTATATCCCATATAAACATCCTTTAGTATTTAATGGTTTGCTGGTCATTAATTCTCCTCTGAGGAATTTCTCTTTTGATTTTGTTGTCCGTGTCTCAATTCTATGATTATAGAAAAATCTGATGGCATGCTAAAGTCACACCACACTCATTTAGCCAAACACCATACCCGAGAGTATGTGAGTATGTGGGTGAACACACCACATCCTATTTCTGATTCCCTTAATAATTTAAAGCAATTTCATCTCTTAATTTACTCACTAGGTTTACTTATGTCATATATAATTATAAATATTATATCATATATAAAGTCTAGATTATTTGTATATGTAATGAGTAAAATGCAGAAAAATTCTCACCTTCTGCTCTCTTTATTTTCAGTATGTTTTAAAATAAAGAACTTAAACTATCAATTACTTTTAGTTATTTGTTGAGACACAACTGCATACAGTTTGTTGTATTCTCATTAAATAAAAATTTAGAACTTAAATGTTAATGATCCTACCTAGATTTGAGGTACACTGATATAAATGGCAGGCAAAATCCATCACTAAAAAGATATGAGCATTCCCCCATCACAGAGAGCTCAAAGCAGTCTTGAAATGATATACTTCAAGGTAATGTCATGAGTGTATACTTTCTGCTAAGAATGGCTATTTATAGGTGGATCAATTAATTCCTAGAGTGTGTAGAGCAAAGAATCCCTTTATCCTGTCATCCTATAGAGCTAAGGGTATGGTATATGCTGAGCTAGAGCAAACTTTAAAGCTGATCAAACTTCTAAGCAAAATCCTATATTACGATTAGTGATGGGTCCAATGCTGTGAAGTGAATAGACGGAAAAGACTCACAAAGGGTTCCCAGGTTGAAGTTGGATGAAAGAGTCGTGGGAATGAACTGTGCATGGGAGGCTTATTCCAACCCCCTTGATGGCTGGAATTAGGCCTGAAATCTTGTTAGGACACAGATCCTTGGGATACTTTATGCCTTTTCTTTTTTCTTTTTCTTTTATTTATTTATTTATTTTTTTAGTAAGGTCAGATGCACCAAAGAAGCAGTTTGCTGTGTCAAAAATCCCCAAGAGTAATATGATGGGAATTGTACACCCAGCTCCCAGAACTGAGGAATCAGATTTAGAAGACAGGGTCCTTTGAAAGCCTTCAATGTAATTCAGAGCTAATTATAAGCAAGTAGCATTTATAGAAGTCATTTTGTAAGCGTTAGTTTTAAGTAATTATAACAGGTAAGTCTCCAAAAGTAGCTAGTGACTAGAAGATTTTCACTTTCATCTAAAAGAGAAAACAAATAAGTAAAACAACAACAAAAGAAGATGAAAAATAATTTTTGATGATTTGGGTTAAAAATCCAAATGCATATACAAACATCAGTACTTTATGTATTATTGCTTCAATTTATTATTTAAAATGGGAGACATCTAATTCAGCAGACACATACTATGTTTTCCCTGTAAATAGCAAACCCCGTTGTTACTACAAACATTTTTTAGTCTTTCAAAACATATGAATGAGCATTTTCATATGTTCACGACAAACACATGTAATAGTAACTGGATCATAATATTCTTGGGATTATAAACTAAACATACTTTTGCTTTAATTGCTATAAATTAAATATTTTATATAAAATGTAGGAAAAGCAGTCATATATATGTATATCATCTTACTTTAAAATATAAGGAAATCATTACAATAAAGAAACAAATTATGTGCCCTTCAAAATCAAATCTGGTATGATATGATATTTTACATATATGATTCTAAGGTTTATTTTCTCCTATATATAATTTTATTGTATGTGATATTGAGTTTTAATATTTGTCAGTGTCTAGTGTTCAATTTAGTTGTTTTTTTTTCACTATTTTTCTACCCAAAATCAATTGTGTGCTTTAAGAGATTAAAAAAGGTGAAAAAGACACATTCATTAACCATGAACATTAAAGACTAGTTGTGGAAGCAATTAGCAAATATTTATTAATATATTTACAATGAACTGTGAATGAACCTGGGTTTACCTAACAGTACATATAGAAAACATTATACTTTTCAATTTTTTTGTGATAATTACTTTTCCCCTTCCCTTTCTCTCCTTCAAACCCTCCCATATGCACCTTCCTGCTCTCCTTTAAATTCATGTTTATTTCATTAATCATTATTACATGAATATATATATATATATATATATATATATATATATATATCAACTTTTCAGTCTATATAATGTTACTTGTATGTATGGTTTCATGTTTTCAGGACTGACTGAACGAAAGACTGGCCCTGGGCAGCTGGTTGGTGTGCTCTTCCCTGGGTGAGGCCACCTGGAGAGGTGGTCTCTCAGCTTTCTTCAGTTGTCTATAGTCTTTTTATGTAGGGTTGAGGTCTTGAAGGCTTTTCCCCATCCATTTTAACATGTCTACTATTGTTGTCCTTGTTCAGCTCATGTTTAGGCTGTCATGTTGCTGAGACTTTGTTGAGTGTAATATCTGGTATTACCAGTGAACATAACCTCACAAGAAAATCCCTGGTCCTTTGGCTCTTAACTGTCATTCTACCCGCTTTGGCAATGTTTCCTGAGCTTTAGGTGCAGGAGTGTTTTCTAGATGTATTCACTGAGACTATACTCCACATTTGTTAGTTTTGATTGGTTGTAGGTTTTGTAATGGTCTCCATTGGTTTCAAAGAGAAGTTTCACTGGTGAGCAGTAAATACTACACTTACCTGTAGACAAATTTCTAAACAGTCTTATTAAATAAGAATCACAGAGCCAAATACAGAGGTAATAGCCAAAGATATCAAAGCGAATAGCCACGATTAACCTTAGCTTACCACCATGTAGTAGCTTCCATGGAGAGAGTTTCTTCGAGTCTGACCTGTGTTTTTATTGCCTTCATGTTCTGTCTTCTCATTGGCCCAGCCACATGACTTCCTTGTCACTCTCTGTCTATACAGACCTCCAGGTCTCTATGGTTTGTCCTGGAATTAAAGGCTCATGTCACAACGCTTGGCTGTGTCCTTGACCACACACAGACTCTTCTTGTCATGTGATCAGATTAAGGGTGTGGGCTACCACCGCCTGATTTCTGTTTATGGCTATGACCTCTGATCTCCAGGCAAACTTTATTAACATTCAAATAAAATATCACATTTATTAACATTCAAATAAAATAAAATATCTTTATAAATTGATGTTAAGGATTATTCTGGATGAGTAAATTAGTGATTGTGGATTTTCCTCCATTAACCATGACTTTACTAGAAATGATTAGTTAGCTAGATTTTCAGTACTAGGCATGGCTTCCCTCTGGTTGAACAGGTCTTAAGTCCAATTAGAGAACTGTTCGTTACCACTGGGAGATGCGCAACACTGCTGCACCCTTAGGGTTGCAGTGATGTTGGTTCGTAGGAAAAACAAATAAAAAAACACAAATAAAACCTGATAAGAGTTAGAAAGTCAGTGGTGTGCAGTTTGGAGACAGTACTCAAGTTCGTAGATTTTCTTTCTGCAGAGTGTTTAAGTGATACTCATAAGTATGTTGCATGGTATGGAACACTACAGCCTAGAGGAATTAGGAATAATCCAAGAGAATTAGCTCTGATTTCTATAGAATGACACAGAAAGTATCAAGGAGCTTGTTGTGCAAGCCTGAGTTGCCCATGACTAGAAACAGGCTGGTGTTTCAGAAAGATCCAGTTGTAAAAATGGAGAAAGTGGTTATTGCATTCATGTATTTTTGCTGTTGTTGCTATGAGCTGGAGTTCTTGAATATTCAGTAAGGTAAGGAGCCCAAGGGGATTATTCATAATTCTGTTGTTGGGAAATCCTAGCAAGCCGAGATTCAGGAAATGACTGGATCTAAGCCAGACATTACAGTTTCTGACAAAAATCTCATGATCAAGTTACTTTTTAATACTTTGTAAATTTTTTCTCCATTCAGAAGAAGATAATATCACTATCTTTGTAAAATGATCAAAGTGTATTTCTAATGGATTTATCCAGTGTATAGACTACTCGCAGTCTAATGGGATTCTTAAGAGTACCTAAACAAGACCATCCTTCAAAAACACGAGGATGAAAATAGTTCCTTATCTGGTTCTCTCTCTCTCTCTCTCTCTCTCTCTCTCTCTCTCTCTCTCTCTCTCTCTCTCTCTCTCTCTCGTTGATGAACCTATACAACTATCATGCTGGTCTGAGAAAGTATTTGTAGTTTAGATGATTAATTCACAAACTTTGACAATGTTATAGGATCTGATCATTTTCTCAAAATATTTGTACCCTTGGCCTAAATTAATATGAAATAAATTTGACATCAAATTATTTCACATTTAGTAGAAAAAAGTTTACCACTATAGAAGTCAGGAAAGGAAAAGACAAATTTTCCATGCAATTATAAATTAATGAATTGATTATACCAACTAAAGGCAAATGACTTCATGGATATAAATATATCAAAAATGTTCATATTTGTAATTTTGGATTTATTTCCAAATTGCATTATATTCCACTGAATATTCAGTGTGTATAGTTTGAACTTGATAACAAGAATTAGGCCAACTTAAATTGAAAGCTTACATACACAGTTAACTAAGGTAAAGACATGTGACCCTATGAGTTTGTTACAGCATATTACAGAAGCAGGTGTTTTGATAATTCCTTCAAAAATCATACTCATCATAATTATTAAACACATTCTTCCTTGATCTGAATTTGTTCACAATTTTGTAGAATTAGCTAAAAGCTTGTGTCAAACCAATTATATACCCTTCATAGGTGCCTGAGAGATTAACTCACTTACTTATATTTTGACAAACACCATCTTAAAGAACACAAGCAAAACTTATAAGATGCAATTCAAGTTTTCCCAAAGTTCCCTGAAGTCAGCCCCCACTCTGGTTTGCACTGATATGATGGATTAAGACATCGAGAAGAAATCTAGACATAAATCTGAATTAACATAGCATCAACTCCCACTCTATCCTATTTAGTTATTTAATATTGATATTGGATATGTTTTCTAAATTCTGTGACTCTGAGCTCTTAGGTGGCATTGGGGCTCTTCCCTCAGCTTACTAGCCTACTCCCATTCTTAAGAGTGTGTTTCTTTTCTTAATAAGCTGATATTTCAGTTACATGCCTTATTTTAAAGGTGTGACTTTTTGCTATCTCCTCCTTAGGCTGCCAGGATTTGCATCTAAACTATATTTTTGTGTACTATGTTTTTGCTTAAATACTAATACAACTCTCCTTAAGCATAAAAAAATGAAACTGTTATACTTGTATTTAGAGGTAATTTTGAGGATTGTGTAGGAAAAGTTTGTGAGCATTCCTTCATTAGTTAGAGATTAATAAATTTTAGAAAAACACATTCTGAATGTTTATTTGGTGCTTAAAAGGTCTCCTTTCTTGAGTCCCTGCTCTTACTATAGTGACAAAATCATGGTACAACATTACTTCAGTTCATAAGATAAATAATTGTCGAGACCACCTGTTTCTTTGTTCAAAACTCATAATGACAAAAGTCTCAACTCCCTTTTGTTGTTGAATATTACTTTAACTATGTAAAGATGTGTTGCTGTTTTACCTTGCCTGCCTAAGGTACCTAACTGGTCTAATAAAAAACTGAATGGCTGATAGCTAGGCAGTAGAGGGATGGGTAGGGCTAGTTGGCAGAGAGAGTAAGTAGGAGGAGGGATCTAGGCTAAAAAAGAGAAAGATAAGAATGAGGGAGAAAAAGAGGGAGACACCTGGGGCCAGGCTTGCAGCTACCAGTCAGCCAGACACGGAGTAGGACATAAATAATGAAAGAAAGGTAAAAAGCCTTGAAGCAAAACATAGATGAAGAGAAACAGGTTAAATTAAGTTATAAGAGCTAGTGAGACAAGCGTAAGATAAGGCCGAGCATTCATAACTAATAATAATTTTCTGTCATGATTTGGGAGCTGGTTATGACCCAAAAGAAAACCTGTTACACTCTCCAATAACCTTTAGGAAAGCTGTGATGAAATCTATATGGAGTTCAGGGGTTGTTTAGAATCTCAACTTTAGGATGAGAGTCTAAATATTTGAAGTTTTCTTTTAGTTTTACATTGAGAGATCATGAAACACAGTATATGCCTTTATAGAGATTTAAGTATTCAAGTTATGAGCCAGTATCAATGTAAATGCTGGGTTTGTGTAGCGTGAATCTTAAAAGTTCTTGTTAATAAAATCAACCCCAAGGCCAGTTATTGGGGTCAAGGCTGGTAGATCAGAGAGACAGAACAAGCCACAGGTATCTCACCTTGCCAATTCCTCAGCTGATCTTTTTTCCTCAGACTGGATGCCTCTGAGTCCTCATCCAGAATGAATCTCAGCTGAACTGCTGCTCGAAAGTCTGAAGCTTAACCAGCTAAAAGCTTAACCAGCTAAATGCCTCTAGTTTCTAGTCCTCGTGCCTTATATACCTTTCTGCTTTCTACCACCACTCCCTGGGATTAAAGTCTTGCTTTCTGGGATTAAAGGCGTGATGAGTCACCATGCCTGTCTGTATCCTTTATGTTTAATATTGTGGCTGCTCTGTCTCTGACCCCAGATAAGTTTATTCATGCACAATATTTGGGAGAATACAATACCAAAATTTCCTCTCTTTTTGTCTAAAATTTTAAAAAGCTTATAACTAATACAAGAAAAATTATATCAAGTAATTATATACAATATACACAGTCAAGATTACATTAACGATGTCTAGTTCATTAACATTTGACAGATTCAGATAAAAAACTCCATTAATATATAACAATGTCCAGTCCAGTAACATTTGCAAATTCAGACAAAAAATTTTCATTACTTATCTTATTTAAAACAAGTAGTTCCTTTTTAAAAGTAGATTCCATAATCTCCCTTTTTATCTTATCATATCCATATTCTCTCTTTTTTCTTTTCATAATACATTCAGTAGTCTACCTTTTGTCATTTTTATATCTTCCCCTTTTTCTTCAGTGTAGATTCAGTGATCTAACTATTTATCCTATTATTTCTTTGTCTTTTTTCTCAGAGTAGATTCAATGATCTATGTCATATCTTATTCTCATTTTCTTTTTGCTTTCTAGGGGTGAAGATATCTTTAGGGAATCATGAAAATAAAATTTTGGGGTTAATTGTCAAGTCCTGTATCATTTGTTCAGTCTCTGCATAATGGTAAAGTGTAGGGTTTGTCTCAAGTCCTTGTTCGAGTAGTCTGTCAGGCTGGATCATCTCAGCTAGCCATCTCAAAATTGTCCTGACCAGTTTGTAGTCCAAAGTCGATTTTTCCATGGTGTTAATCGGCTTAATGGCTTTATCATAGTACATGTGGAATCATCTTTATGGGGTTCCATCAACCTTTTGAAGATTTCAAAGTTGCTGTTAGGTGTGGTCATGGTTCCCTACAGAGTTTTGTTTTCTCATTTACCTTATAATAATATTCTATAAAGTAGATATTATCACTATTATTTTTCAACTAAACAACATTGCAACATTCAGAGATCCTGATTAACTTATCTCAATTTAACCAGTATGTGGTGATATGACATCACAAATTAGAAAAGAAAAATAATATAATGTTGCTTCTAGATAATTTTTGTGGAAGTGTTTGCAAGTGGAAATTCCCTAAGGATATAATGGATTGATTTCTTGTTTGTTTACCATAATTATAGATAATTAGTATGTAACCTATAGACTATGGAACTTTCTCTATGGTTTTGAAGGCCATGGGCATTTTTCTATATTTATTTGCTTTTTTAAAAAAAAATTTAGTACTAAGGATGGAATCCAGGCCTTGCATGTGATAGGCAAGCATTCTGCCACTGAAATACATCGCAGCCCCAACTCTTCATAAAGATATGATTCAAAAGCCTATTTCACTTATGCGTATTTTAAATAATTATAGAGTGCTTTGCTTCCTCAATTCTTGATTAATTTATATAAGGAATATTTTTAATATGCAAGGAAGGTCACACAATTTCATCCCACAGTGATTATTTTTCTTTATAAACTCATACATACTGGCGTATACACTCTGAAATATAAAAAGATAGACAAATTTGTCATTCACAAAGATGTAAGTTTAGCATCACTTAGCTTTTCAACACTCTATTCATAGTAAACAATATATCATAAGCAGCATTTCTTGATGAAAAATTGACTTTCACAAAGCTGACCTTCATATTTTAGGACTGCGTGGGATATAACAGGATATTCTAGAACATATTTTGCCTTTTTCTTGAGCTTTTATATGTAATGACTGTGATACTATGTACACATTTTCAATTATTTTGATAGCATGAGTGCATACAGTGACACAGCAGGTTGATGGGGTAACTAAATTTTAAGGTATTTGACTGATATTAGCAAATTCCCTCTTGGAAGTTAAAACTCCCCAGGTAAAGTAATATTTGGTAGTTTTATTAATAATGGGTGATTGTCTTAAATGAAGTAATTTTAGTGTGCTAATATCACCAAAGATCCCTTAAGGGCATTATCATTATAATAAAGGCAGACCTGAACTTTCATTTGGTCTGAAAAATTTCATTTATGCTGCAGGGTCATTATTACTATGCAAACACCTCCCTTAAAAATCATAAGTGTACAGAGATATTTAAAAACAAGGTTTTATTGTAAGTCTATCATATTATTTTCCAAAAGTTTGAGGTTTGGCTAATCAGCAGAAATTTCTTTCTTCTTATATAGAAGAAATTAGTATATGATTTTATCACTATAAATTTAATACGTCTTTCCAACTACATTTATGAAATAGCATATATCTTGAATGTGCTATTTAGTTTCCTTAAGGGGATATTATCATATAAGTGGAGTGGGTTTTCACAAAATGCTATTTTTCTCAGTTGGTTTAAAGTAATTGAACATTCTTCTTCAATCCTATGTTACATGCAAGAGAAAATATATATTTCATAGATATATTTTCTATATACACCTGTAGTAGATTGGGTACTGTAATCCAGTATAAAATTTATAAAGATAAAAATACATTTTTTGCCTGATCAGGTCACATATATTAATAGAAATTAAGAAAGACTAATAAGTTTTAAGTATAAATCTAATTCACATGTGCACTTTTGTAAGAAAAACCAACAAATCTCATAACTCATGATACGGTGTGTTTGCAGAGCAGAGAATGCAGGTATTTGTTACATTGCAGAGCCATGGAATTTTCCCAAGATGCCATCTGTTTCTGTTAACTTGACACAAACTGGCATCATCTGCAAGAGGGGACTTCAATTGAGAAACTGCCTTCATCAGATTGGCCTGTAGGGAAAACTATGAGGCATTTTCTTGATTAATGATTGATGTTGGAAGAACCCACGCACTGGAGCTAGTGTCATTCCTGGGCTTGTGCCCCGGGATTGTATACAAAGCATGCAGAGCAAGCCACTGAGAGCAATCCAGTAAGTAACACTCCTCCTTGGCTTCTGCTTCCATTCCTGCATCCAGGTTCCTTCCTTGCTTGAGTTTTTGCCCTGACTTCCCTCAGGGATGAACTGTTTTCTTGAAGTGTAAGATGAAATTAATCTTTTTCTCCCAATTTAGTTTTGGTAATGGTGTTTGTCACAGTAATAGAAAACAAACTGGACCACCATCCCCTTAAATCAATCCATTAACAGAAACTAAAAGCTAGCAGTTATCTCTGGTGGTTTAAAAGTCACATTGGACTCAGTCAGATAGGTTCTGAAAATATATGTCTTTGCATATTTGGTATAAAAGTTATAATGAAATATAACCATGGGAAGGCAAGAACAACAAATGATTTTCTTTACAATCAGTTTGCTAGGTGGGATCTCTATAAAGAACAACAATAAAGGTAATAAAATCTACACAACATTAATAAATAAAAGATTTTGTGAAGGTGTCATTGTTAACGTAATCTTTGCATATACTCTTCTAATGATTTGTATCTAGAAAATAGACACTATGGTAAAGCATACCTTGGTGAGACAATTTCAATTTTTTTCTTTAGGTAAGTACCGAACTTTAAAATGTTCCCCATGTATTTGATCAACAAAAGCTGCGTTATAGAGTGGGGAACAGCTGATGACGTCTGTGTTTTATGAAAAAAACATGTTTATTTTCCACCCTATTATGTACTCAAGTGAATCATGTGGTAATCTCATTCATGCATTCAGTAGTTCTCATACACTGAAAGTTAGATTTTTATTCTTTTAATTAATTAACTTTATTTTATTATTTATTAACTCTTAAATGTACCTTAGGATGACTATACCAAGTTGAAATTAGCAGCTTGTATGCTGCATAGAAAGTTCTGTTCTAATAAACATTGTTAGCATATCAGAAAGTGATATAAATGGTGCTAAATATGTCAGTGGAGTCTGAGGAGAACTCCTTATTTATTTATTGCTGCATATGGGTCGAGAACCAACTGATATTGCTACCTGAATCAATAACTATACTATGACTTGCAAGATGGTGGTTTTCAAATTTCATTGTTCTACGTTCATTAACTGAATGACATTTTAAAGAAAATTCTCATCAGCTTGCATGCCTTAATAACTTCAGAAATCAATCCAAATAGACTAAATAAGGAATTTTAATTCTTTTTTCTTTTAAACTCTTAATGCAGTATCAGAACAGAGATGGCATATCCTGGCATTTCCTTAAGTGCATGTGAGTCAGAGTGAGTGTGTAAATATGTATTTATTTCATGGTGTGTTGATTGTGCACATTTAGTTTGTAGGGGAGGGCCAAGTGACAGAAAAATGAATAATAAAGAGAGTAATTAAATAAAGCTATTTGTATTTGAGCCATCGTCAATCATTCCATCACTTATTGTAGTATTTGGACTATTCAACACTATTGATTTCTAACTCATTTTTAGAAATTTCTGCATCTAAATGACAGAAATTTAAACAATAAGATGAAATTTGAATAATGAGTTGCTGCTGACCTTTGTTATTTGAATCATGACACCTAAAAATGTTTGCAGTTATAGCTCAATTATCTTAGTTGAAAAGAACCTGCAAACGAGACCGACCACAGCAAGCCACAAAGAGCAGACACCTGCACTCTCTGCTCACTGGAGACCCAGTTTTTCTGAGACTAAAAGGATTGTGAATATGATAATGGGTGTAGAAAATTGCACATATCCACAGATGGCATAGGTCATAAAGTAAAAAGCTTAGTGTTATGAGTTATGCTGTATTGGAAGTTGTCAGCTAGGGCTTCTCAGTAATACCTCAAGATAGTATGGCTTCCTGTCATTGCTCGTTGTTGCTTACTAAAAGTTGATGACAGAATATATTGCTCAAGGTACTATAGACTTTAATCACAGGACATGGAGACATCAAAGTAATAGCAACCTTTTTCACCCTGTTGGCTACCCATAATAATGCTGGAATATGCTTTACAGTATCCTAAGGAGAAAGGCCATCAAAAGTCTTACACAGATGAGAAACCCATGACTGACCTAAGAGACAGACAGCATGACATCATAAGTCTATTGATGTAATGGTGGCTTGAATGTTATGGGAATAACCAACAGCTTTCTAATTGGGCTTCTGTCCCTTTCACTCTTAGCTTTGCTTGTCACCTTGAGGCTATCTGCAGTCACCTGAAAGGGGATTCTCATTTGAAATATTTGCCAGACTAGATTGACCCATGGGCATGTCCATGGGAGAACTTCTTGATTTTTAATTGTTTCAAGAATGTTCAGTCCACAGTGAGTGACATCATCCCTATGCATGTGATCCTGTGCTAAATGGAAGATAGCTAAGCAGGCACCTCAAATGAGCAAGCAAGCAGAATGTCTTAATACTTTCTACTTAAGGTTTCTTGTTTGAGTTCCCTTAATGATAAACTCTGACCAGGAAGTGTAAGACAAACCAACACTTCCTTCTTCAAGCAGCTTTTGACCAGAGTGTTTTATCACAGAAACAGAAAGAAAACCAGAACAGACATGCTCCAGTGGAGAGAAATCATGTCTGTTACTGTAAACTTGGTTAAGAACACATGGCTAGGGCAATCATAGATGTTACTATTATCATTTCCCTAAAATGACATAGGACCACTTCTAAATACTTCTTATTGTACTCATAGACTAGAATACTCCTTAACCCTTAGCAGAGAGGCTTCTTTATGAATGAGATAGTGGCTAATACAGAGACTTGTAACTCTCAAAGAGTAGACAATAATTAATAGTGTGGTATTCATTTATGAATGGCAAATCTGAATCACTCACCTCCCCCACTCCTCAAAGCTCAGAGAATATCATGGAAAAGCAGAAGTGAAATTCTAAGAAAGAGTGATCAGGAAAGATTTCTGTGAAACAGTCTTCTTGAAATGAGAGGACCATGAACTAATAGTTGCCATATTTGGAAGCACCAGACCAGTACAATATTAATTCATTCAACACTCACAAATGGAAAAGGAAGGAATCTGTGAGGTCCCACTCATAGCTGCTGATGTCTTGGCACTGATGGCCCCTTGGGAAGGAGGTTGAGTGTTTTAGTGGTATGACTCATGATAGGTTGCCCATGCTCCAGTTGATGCTTCCTAATATCCACGAATTCACAGGAAATGGTAGTTGGACTTAAATGAAGATGGGAGGGGCATGGGGTATGATCAAAAGTCAGTAAATAAGAGTTGAAAAATAAAATGGAGGTTGCTCTGTCTTGGATCTCTTTAGCTATTTACTTAAGAGTAATGTACCATGAAGAATCTATTCTTAGTTTTAGAGAACACCTTTTACTGCACTACTGTCTCTTCTTACTGTGAATGAATAGTTTGTCTGTTTCACTGGACAACATTCTGCACTTTTTGAGAATATAATAGCCATTCTCACTATGATAAGCTGGAATCTCCTGGATGTTTTATTTGTACTTTTCTGATGGTTAAAGGAGTAGAGAGGGGTGAACAAGAGAGTGTAGATGGCAAATAGGGAAAAAAGAAATACTGTGTGTTATCTCTCATATACAGGGATATTGCATATGTATGAAAATTGGGACCACTTGCATGGAAGAAAGGTGCCAGCAGGATGGGAAGGGTAATAGATGTTCATATGAATGTAAAGTGAGATATTTGTAGAGAAATAACATAAAGGAACACATTAGTCTGTATGATAAATAAAAATATAAATTAAAAAAAAAAGACATGACCAGGAGGAGACATATCAGTATGCATGAATTTGCCACATTTGAAACAACACTTAGGATTACAGTTGCACTTTCATTAACTTGAATAAATAATTCTTATTTGACTTTATGTTCATCTGGTCAAGAATTAGATACTAGATTATTTTAGCTAGTGCTAATCAGCAAAATTATTCTAGGCAAGGATGAATTAGCACAGGAGTCTTCCTGCTGGAATATCTAGTGGTAGTTTGGATTTCAGGTAAAGTCAAATCAATATTTTACTCATTTGCTTATTAAGTCGTTTATATAATTTAGATAATAAATGTAAGAGTATTATTTATCGTGTACTTGTTTATTTCTGTGTTGACTGAGACAGGACCCATGTTTACAAAGGATGTTCTATGAAAACTTTTTCATAGTCTGCCCACTTGTACTGCAAAGCTTCTATCTAGATATCATCAGTTCCTCACTAATGAGAATGGGAGAGGCCTGTCTCTTGTCTCCTAGCCAAAACCATTCCACATCATGCAGCTACCCCAAAGCCTGGGTGATTCTGAGAACAGGTATATTCTTGAGGAATTTCAACTTGAGGGAAAATCAATAAGGGCTTTGGAGAATAAGCACTGAACAACGTACCTGGTACAGGATAGAGGCTCAAAAGTGTTTGTTGAGTGGCATATTATCTGCCCAAGTAGTTTCAGCCTTTTAACATTATTTACTGCTGGACAACTACTTGAGCTTTAAGAAATGCTCACCCATCATTTCACATTCTTTTTTTTCCCTTAGTCTCTAAATAATTTTCCAGAAGCTGGAGAGATTGCTAATGATGCTGTATATCTGGGGCTCTAAAACACATTCATTTGGCATTTAAATTTGGTTCTAAAATCGCAGCAGAACTCATCAGACAGAGTGATAAAAAGAGAAAAGGCCTTTTGGGTTTATCTTATACGTAGGCCACAGGATCTATATCTTCGATCTTCAGTCATAGCCTTGAACATTAGAAGTGGCTAAACTGACATGGTCTGTGCTGATATAAGTGCCCCTGCCACCAACTGCATCTTGTGAGTTAGGTCTTGCAACTTGCTTCTTGTCGAACCCAGATTTGTTTTCTTTAAAGAAGACTTCTACAATTCCTAAGCATCAGTGTTTACCTTTTAGCTTAAGTAAGGGCTGAATGCTACTTTTAAACTTAGCAATTTAGTTTTTTGTCACTTAACAGTTCATTTCTGCATTAGTAGTTGATTCTAAAAATTATCTCATTTGATATTTAAAAGTAAGTCAGAATATAATGTAAAGGTTGTACATTATATATGTACTCATTTATTTGTATACCTATTTAAAGACAATAATTTATTAAATTTGTACAATAAGGTTGCAGACTAGATAGTAATTAGAACACTTCTTGCAGTATGGTGGTGTATTTTAATGAGACCTTTGTTTTGTTTTGTTTTGTTTTCTGAGATAGAGTTTTTCTGTGTAGCTTTGCACCTTTCTTGAAACTCGCTTTGTAGACCAGGAAATTAAAAACAACTTTGTCAATAATGAGAGGATTTTTATAACACTGTCTTACCATATGTATTTTCTACATATATGGTATTAGTATCAAGTTTCACCATTTGTCAAATCTACAAAACAGTCATTCAGAACTTAGCATGTTCAATGTTGTAAGTCAAGTACATGGTAATAACTATTGTTAGTACAGTCCCTACTACCTCATCTTTAGAAAATAAGACTTTTATAAAATCTACTATGTTTGTATTAATTTGTAGTTTTAGCCCGGAATCTAGCAAGTACAAATTATTCAGGACATTTCTCTAATATATATCTTTGTGTTAAAATAAGCCTTAGAAGATTTCTATAATATATAAACCAAGGAATATTTTCTTTGATCTTTGTGCTCATTAAATGTGATGGAAATGTGAATTAAATCATATAGTATAAATTAAGCACAGATTGGATTTACTTTTTCATAATAAGCTTCCCTTCCAGTAGAGGTTTTTGGTAGCTGTGTACCATGCCTCTGAAATACAAGAACCAAATAAGAAAGGCTTTGAACTAAGAGGGCCTTTTCTCCTATCTTGATCTCATTGCGAAGTCAAAGAAAAATATGAAATATTCCAATCTTAACTTAACTTCATTCCACCAGAGGACAGGAGGCAGAGAATAAACAGAGTAGGTGGTCAGTCTGGGCAGCAAAGGCTTGTATGATACTGTGCTGCACATATTCTCACTCATAAGGGGTAGAAACCTTACCTTCGGGAATTAATTGACATTCTTTCTGCATCTTTACTAACATCATAAGTCTTTTCATTCTCAAAAATGTCAAAGTTTAGACAATGCAGGATAGTATCTGACCAACCCTTGGAGAGCTACAAAAAAGTCTGGCATTACACATGGGGTTGGGCAGGATTGTTAAATAAAGCCCATTAGACTAGCCAGTGAAGGGCTGCCCTTGCAAATAGAGTCTTATTTTAAGGAAGCTATTGCCAATTTGTACTTATTATTTGTGTTGTGTGCTTGGGATAGATTGTGTGGTCTTCAAGGTTGATACCTGGCTTCTTAACAGAAAAATACTTAAATATTAACAGAAAATTTAAATTTTGACAATATACAAAATTAAATTATTAGATATAAAAACCAGAAATGGGGGGTGTAATCTGAATTATTAAATATATATAATACTTTTACATGTGTTGAACATATCACACTTTGGGTACCAACTAGAAATGACATTAAAATGTAAATATCTAAATAGCAACATTTTATTTTGAGAAATCCATATGAAATTGAGTATTATTCTTTCCAGGTCTGTGAAGAATTGTGTTGGTATTTTGATGGGGATTGTATTGAATCTGTAGATTGCTTTTGGTAAAATTGCCATTTTTACTATGTTAGTCCTGCCTATCCATGAGCATGGGAGATCTTTCCTTTTTCTGACATCTTCAGTTTCTTTTTTCAGGGACTTAATGTTCTTGTCATATAGGTCCTTCACTTGCTTGGTTAGTGTTACCCCAAGGTATTTTATGTCATTTGTGGCTATTGTAAAGCTTGATTTTGTAAAGTCTGATTTCCTTCTCAGCCTGTTTGTCCATTGTATATAGGAGAACTACTGATTTTTTGAGTTGATCTTGTATCCTGCTATGTTGCTGAAGGTATTTATAAGCTGTTTCAGTTCCTTGGTTGAATGTTTGGGGTCACTCAAGTATACTATCATGTCATCTGCAAATAAGGAAAGCTTGACTTCTTCCTTTCCAATTTGTATCCCCTTAATCTCTTTATGTTTTCTTATTGCTCTGGCTAGAACTTCAAGTACTATATTGAATAAGTATGGAGAGAGCAGACAACCTTGCCTCATTCCTGATTTTAGTGGAATTGCTTTGAGTTTCTCTCCATTTAATTTGAAGTTGACTGTTGGTTTGCTGTAAATTTATTTGCCTTTATTATGTTTAGGTATGTTTCCTGTATTCCTGAGAGGTCCTTCATCAGAGGCATTTTGCTAATAATATTATTTAACCACACAAAGATGTTTAAAATACTACATCTAGAACATAAGGGTAATTTAATTTGAGACCTTTTTGTTCCCAAAATTCTTTTCTGGTAAAAAAGAGTATAACTTCTTTAACATTCAAATTAACCAAATTTAAATGTGAAGGTAATTAAACATAAGGTCATATACAATGTGTACAAACTACAGAAGAGAAACTGTTCTCAATAACATAAATCACAGAAATGGGAAATGAGAATTTCACACTTCACTTTTGTTCCATGGGGAAAAAGAACATGTAACAGTCTGATTATTGCTGTGAACCTAAGGCTCCAACCCAAGAACCCTGTGCTGTTTGCAAGTTCAAAATAAGTTGCAAAGTAAGAGCTTTCAGTATGTGTGGATGGCCTTAGGAGTGAGTGGAACACAGTCCCACTGAACCTTAGTTCTGTTAGACACCCTGTGTTCCTTAAGAATGTGTACTCCACTAGACAAGGTGGAGCAAGAAAATAATGTGAGCGAGAACAACAATCCATTCACACATTTTCCAGAACACTCCGCTGATTATAAAGCCCAGAAATAGAGATTCACTGAATCTTCCAGCACAGCACAAAACACAGTACTTATTGGCTAAGTATCTTTGGATCAAGAAGTGACAATAATAACTGCAAGTCAGAAGACTGAGTCTCAAAAGGATGACATAATCTTTAAAGGCCACTAAATGGGTGCAATCATATGAACTCAAGCTTTCCTAATAAGATGTAGCTTGTTTTCTGACTATGTAAATACATCTTCTTTACCTTATAAGATGTGACATAATTCAATTCCTTGCCCTGGAAACTGAAAAAAAAATTGCATACATAATTAAGTATTTGTAAATATGTTTTATTTCTACTAATGTTTAAGTGAAATCATCATTGTGCCAATTATAAATGTAGGAAACAAACTGAAAGTGTTATAGACAGCACCAGTGACTATTTCATATTAAGGAAATCTATTTTCCCATCATATTAGACTTATGTCAATACTGAAAAAATGATTCATTTTTTTAAACCTTTGAAATTACTACCCCAATAATATTAGAAATAATTTGATATGTTAGTAACAATATATTATAAAATATAACAGTTTCATAGCTTTAGCAATATTATTTATGTTTTATACAATATCATACTTTTTTTTTGGTTTTTTTTTTTGAGACAGGGTTTCTCTGTGTAGTTTTGGTACCTGTACTGAATCTCACTCTGTAGACCAGGCTAGCCTCGAATTCACAGAGATCTGCCTGGCTCGGCCTCCCGAGTGTTGGGATTAAAGATGTACACCACCACCGCCCGGCTTACTGTCATGCTGTTTTTAGTTTAAATTTTATTTCTGGATTGGTTAACAAGGGCCCTATGATTTCCAAAGGGAATAATGATATAAAAATCCTATCAATATCACTGATACGTGTCTCCTTGGCATAATTTGTGTTTAACGTACACAGAACCAGAATTCAACCACCAGCAAAGTCTTCCCTATCTCACAGCATACATAGCTTCCAAGAATGAATGTTCTGAAATCTGTACAAAAGCACACTGCCTTTTAGAACTTAGCTCAGAAATCATGTGACATAATTTCCATCAGAGTTGCAGGCTTGTCCAAATTCAAGAGAAGGTTATTTCAACTCTCCATAATAGAGACAATGTCAAATTGTAAGAACATATAGGACTGAAGTATTTGGGTAGCCTTCTTTGGAAAGAAATTATATAATAAAATCCCAATATTTCTTATAGTTTGGGGCATTTTTATGGGATTCATTGTCTGCCTTGTATTCTCTTGTCTTCTTTATGTAGTATCATACTCATGATTTTCTTCCCTATCAAAAGTAGCAGGTTTAATACAAATTGTTTCATTTAGATTTTTATTTCAGGATGCGGTCACACTCTCTTACACCCCTGTTTCTTCTCAGATCCTTACTGGCAGTATTCTAGGAAGGATACTCTGAATCTTCTCTTGACAAACAAGTCATACAGTTATTGTCTTTTTGTACATAGTTTGTGAATGCTGTTATTTCACTTCAACCCTACTTGTGGGTTTATTTATTAAATTTTGTCTTCATTTGTATATAAGCCTCTTTATGTGCCTGTGAGCTCCCCAAGGACATAGTTAGCAATTTCCTCTGTTGGCCTCACAGATATAGTCATATATTTATGTTCAACTAATGTTTATAAAGCTTGTTCTTTCAAATTCATATTTTCTGCTTTTGGTGCCTCTCGACCAGCCTCTTTCCATAAGTTATGGTTCTGTGTCATGTATAAGTGCTATGACACACTTTGGAAATATTCCCAAACACAGTGGCCCGGTTATCTGTGTACTTAAATAATTATACTCAGAGCTGGACACTGTAGTACAAAAGTGGCCCTCATCAAAGAGAAGATAACAGAAATAAAGAAAAGACATAAAGTTCCATAATTGCAGTGACAGACTGAGGGCCCAGAAAATGAGATGATTTTATTGGTACTTATGAGACCCTTACCTTCTGACAAGCTGCAAACTTGAATGTTCTGATGGTTGATGTTTCTGCATTTGTCAAAATACTTTTTCACTTGAATGAGGATTTTCCAGTGATCATGACAGTATATTCACAGAGCATAAGCATAGAGAAGATTTTTCCAAAAACAGTATTGAGAGCAACTGAAATGACAGTGTCATCATTGATGCTACACTTCTACAGTTGTGTCCTATGGGTTATCCACAGTTACGCCTGAAGAAACCATATTCACTGTGCTGAGCTGCAGGAGACTCACAGCGGGCATGGCTATACAACAACAGTTCCATTTCCTGTTTCTTTCCTTCCATACATGGAACATGAGCTCAAGGAGACAATTCCAGCTCAACATATGCAAATGTTCTTACAAGCCTTTATGTGAACAGCATCATCCCTGACTCCAAATTAAGGGCAGACTAAACATGGGATGCTGCAGAACATCCGAGAATACAACTTCTTCAAAAGCTCAAGGTGCCTGATTAAATGAAATATTGAACTATGGGTTAAAGGATCAATGTATGTGGTTGTTTTGAAATATAAGAACTCGTGGTTTTCTGACACTGTGCCAAGAGACATGCTAGAAACAACGAACCAGTTCTCAGCACTTGCATTTCAAATTTCCACAAAGCTTTGAGGATTAACCTAGAAAAGTACCAGATATGTTTATTGCAGTGGAAACAGATCTGAATTCTGGGGACTCATATGAAATTCGAATCTGCCAATCTGATTGATTATATATGTGGATTTTATTTTTAAAGACAGATCAGCTGGCTCACTGAGAATGACAAAACTCCATAGGATAAATGAGCTAATAGGATTTACTTAGCTTTTTTTGCAAGAACAAAAGAGGAACCTTTGTCAGAAGAAAATTCCTATTTTGAAGGCATTTTGAAAGTCAATTTTTCTGCTTTTTGGTTTGGATCGTGCAGTATTGTTTTTGTTTCTGAAATAGTCCTATGTAGCCAAGGCTGGTCTTGCTATTTTTACTCATTTTATTTTATTTTTAAAAGGTTCTATTGCTATGGAGGTTGATTGGCAGTTTGCCTCCATGGTGATGCAGAGATCATCAAGCTCCTTTCTAGTGAGAGAGGAATTTTCACAAACTAGACAGAGATTGTGTTTTGGAGAGATATATTTGACTCAAACTCCCCATAAGTGCTTAAAAACAGATTGTCCATGACATGTACATGTGCTTCACTATTCCCAAGAAACAATAGCAATTGCATCTGCCAATACCAGATTGTGCTATTTACAAAACTGAAACGGGCTGCTGGCAAGAGAGCCCAGCAGGTAAAGGCATTGGTTTCCAAGCCTGGCAGCCACCTGAGTTTGATCCTAGGATCTACATGGTTAAAGGAAGGAACTGACCCACTGCAAGTTGTTCTTGTGTCTCCACATGCATCGTGTGCACGTGCGTGTCTACACACACACACACACACACACACACACACACACACACACTACTCTGTATATTGTTTTTTTTTTTATTTGTGATTTATTTTTATTTTAGCATCTTGACTCAGCAGGAATTTTGGATCCAAAGTGACCACTTTTATAAGTACTCATCAAGTAAAGAATGTCGATGATCTTACAAATACATCTTCTGAATAAATATTTTTCTAACTTTCAAAATGTATTTTAGTATATTTCTTCATCATTTGCTTGCACTCTTGTGAGGTAAACTATGAGCTTATATAAAGTCTTCCTTTGTAATAAGAAATCTATGTTGTATTAGTGTCTATTGTAAGTATGGGGTATTTAGTAGCTTTTATAGAAATATTATTAAAGTGACTCCCTGTTGCATATCTAGTGAATGTATTAACTCTAAGAGTAACCTGATCCACCTTTTAAATGCCAGGGCTTTTTTTTTTCTACGAACCTCCTCTGAGAAGAGCTGGCTCATCTTCTCCCAGCCTCTGCTACCAGTTCATTCCCTGTCATGTTACCATGTTTGCCACTGCACTGAAGGAAGTTATGAAACAACCTTTTCCCATGACAAACCCTAAACAAGTTGGAGTCTTTACAGCGAGCATATGTGCATTTATACTTTTCAACAATTTCCCAAGTAAGTCCATTGCGCAGCGAGGTGAAACCACCCTGGTAGACCTAGATGGGCTTCTTCTTTCTCAGTTTTAGCACTTTCCCCGCACTTGTTTCATTTTGGATCAGTGTGAACTCTTCTGAGCAAGAAGGAAAAGTAACAGTATTTTTTTTTTTCAAACTCTGAGAGGAATGGTGTGACATGAACTCAGACAATAAGCCCCCAGCTCTATTCTTTTCACAGTGGGAAACAACGTGAGATCCCATTTTATTTGTTTGTTGTTTTGTTTTTGTTTTTGCTTTTTCATGCTCAGTTGGACAGATAAGTTCTAGCATGCAATCCTGGGCCCTCTCACCAACAACTAGCCTTTCTTGGTTTATCCAAATAAATGTTGTCAGCATGGGAGGCACTATCCAGGAATATCAGAACACTATAGGGCATTTGTTTAAAACAATACTGTAGTCACACAGTGAAAAGAAGAAACAATGTTTGGGCCTGAATAATAAAAAACAAAACAAAAAAAGGTTGTGTATTAAATATCTCTTTATCAAGTTGAACTATGTGAGAGAAGAAAACTAATCCCTCTGGGAAAACTTGTGTTTACATTTTGTGCATTTTCTCCACACATTTACTTTCTGATCTTATATCTAATAATAGCCATTTGGTTTGAGCACCAGCTTGTGTTGGTCCCCTGGATGAGTTAAGTATTAAATAAAATAGTAATTTCTTATTTACTGGGACAATGCACCAAAGGTACTTATAAAAGAAAGCATTTAATGGGGGCTTGTTTACTCTTACAGAGGGTCATGATGGCATGGCTTGTAGCAGCAGGCAGGTGGGAACAGAGCTGAAACAATTGCTAAGAGCTTACCTGTTGAGATAGCAACCAGGAGGCAGGAGGGAGGGAGAGAGAGAAAGAGAGAGAGGAGAGAGAGAGGGTACTGGGAATGGCATGAGCCTTGAAACCTAAGGCCCACCCCTAGTTAGTGGCACACTTCTTCCAACAAAACCACACCTTCTAATCCTTCCCAAACACACTCACCAACTGTAGACAAATTATTCAAACATATTAGTCTATGGAAGCCATTCTTATTTAAACCACCCCAAGTAAAATACAAGACACTCCAATCTTCTATGTCTGTATTAAAACATGGTTTTCATAAACACCCTATTCAGGGATGGGAGGTGGATGTTCTCAGATTCTTACTACAGATAACAGGTAACATTGAATATTTTTTTATTAAAAGTCTGTAGTTCTAGATGAGGTTTCAGTGAATGAAAAAGGGTAAAAGGAAATACAGTTTTCAAGTTAGCATTTTATTCTATCTGAGACCGTGAGGGAATGAACACACAGCAAAAACAAGAAAAAAAAAACAAAATTAACTGGAAATGTGAACCAATATTGTCACTGTAATTGTCCAGTCTATGATGTATAGCAGGCTGATATTGAACCAATGTCTGCAAAATACGAAAGACAAATATCTAAGGTTTTACAGGTAAAATCCAGTGTCCTTTTGGAATCCCTATATGACTGGTTTCTAAAAATAAAATTAAATGTAATTATACTTTTATTTATTTTTGTTCAGTTATATTTGAAGAAGCAATATTGCCTTATGAATTAGGTCTTCTCAAAGTTGCCAGAAGCCTATTCCTTGTAGCAACTGCCAGGTTATTGATCATTCATGGTCTCAGGGCATAGGAAAGAAACAATTCATTTACAAATACTTGTTGAAGGCAGCATATTCTGCAACATGGGGTCATCTTTCTGTTTTTGAAGACATTAGCTAAAGGCTTCCCTTTGGTAACATGATTATTTCAGATACAGAAAAATGGGACATTTTCCCAACTATTGTTATAATCTTATAAGCATGTTGTGTTACAAACATGTCTGTTACTGCGATTGTAAGTCACTTTATCCACTGACTGATCTCTCCAACACAAGAATTTTTTAACATGTTAATAGTGTTCATATCACCATTACTGTCCTCTGTGTTAAAATTTATGTGAAGCTTTCTCATTATTAGTCAGGACTGTTGACGCTGGGAACACATTGAATAGCACAAAAAATTCACAGATTATGCTATTGTTACTACTTTTATCATTCTTGTAGTGTAGATTTGAAAACTGAGCCTTACTTGGAGGAAACAACTTCCCAAGGACAGTTTAATGACAGTAGTAGCATCGAACCTAGGACTTTCTGATCTGGACACAAGAATTTCCAAGAATGCTACCACACTGCCATTTGCTTCTGAATACAACCTTTTCCTTAGAGTTGGAATAAGATATTTCCCACCTCATCTACATTAGCACTACAAATTATTATAACAAATACTAAAGCCACTTAAAAATGAAATTTTGATTTAACGTTAGAGATTGCAATTTTTGTTTTATGATCTAGAAGAAAGTAGTGTTTAAAAATGTTGTGATTCTCTCAATATGAAAAGTGTAATGAAATCAGAATGAGATATTTAATCCAAATATGCATAGTTTCCCCTGGGCACACAGGAAATGTGCTTTGACTTCTCATAAGCTGAGCATAAGCTTAGCTTGCCTATATCCCCTCTCTTCCCACTGATCAGAACTTCATGAACATCTCCATACACACTCAGGCTTTAATCAAAAATTAATGTTAGCCCAGCATGAGGCAAGCCATAAAGCTATTATCATGGACCAACTCTACAAATATTCCTGACTCTTCCCTAGATCTTCCTTGGGAGGTAGAAGGACTAAATGTGCTTATCATGGGCAAGCACAAGTTTCTTGGAGAATGAAGAAGCTCATGTAGAGTTCACAGAACCATTTCCCAGGTGAGTGTCTACAGTGACATCGTCTAATGATCAAGCTAGATGGAACACAGACAGCAGATGTGGGAAGCAGGTATGGTCACAGGTGCAGACCTCTGAAAGACTAGCTTTCAATTCTACTTTCAGATATGCAAATCAGATATGCCCATCACTTTGGATTAGCCACCAGCTAATTTAAACCTAGCTGTTGTTGTTTCCATCTTACCATCATAGGCATTCTGATGGAAAGAACTACATAATCGTCAATTCCTGAAATGTCTCCGTGTCAATACAATGCTAGGAAGCACCTTGAGTGGGGTGAAGTAGACTATATACAAAATACATCCCATTGCTATGGAACAGTCTCTTCCATTGCCATTCTAGGTCTGTATCCTTCTATTACCTTAACTGCTAATGAGAATGCTGCACATGGATTTAACCTATAGGAAAGTAATCATAATGCTAATAACATTAACATATTAGATTGTGTTGGAAAGATCAGTCAGTGGAAAATGTGCTTGCTTTACAAGCAAACAGAACTCAGTTCAGATCCCTAGCATGCATGTAAAAAACTAGATATAGCTGTATGTTCCTCTAACACCAGCACTGGGGCAATAACCACAAGGTCATCCCTGGGGCTCAGTGACCAGCTACCACAGCAGAAATGGCAAGTTATAAGGTTAGTGAGAAAATTACAAGAAAAAAAGAGAAAGAAAGAAACTTGCAAAAAAAAAAAGAAAAAAAAAAAAAAAAAACAGAGAGGGAGAGAGAGAGAGAGAAAGAGAGAGAGAAAGAATGAGAGAGAGACTCATGCATATATACAAATGTGTACAAACATAACATCGTCATCACTCACTCACACACACACACACAGAGAGAGAGAGAGAGAGAGAGAGAGAGAGAGAGAGAGAGAGAGAGAAATTAAGACACATACTTGAATTCTCATTTTAGCCCTCATAGTCAGCAGCACTATATTAATCAATGTTGTGTTGCTGTGAAGAGACACCATGACCAAGGCAATTCTTATAACGAACAACATTAATTGTGTTTGGCTCACAGTTTCAGAAGTTTAATCCATTATCATCACATCCGGAAGCATGGCAGCATGCAGGTAGACATGGTACTAGAGATAACTAAAGTCTACTCTGTAACAAAAAGACACGAAGACACTGTGGCTTGCTTGAGCATTTGAAACCCCAAAGCCAACTGACAGTGACATTCCTACTCCAACAAGGCCACACTTACTCCAATAAGGCTACACCTTCTAATTCCTGTCAAGTAGTACCATTCCTTAATGATCAAGCTTTCAAATATATGAAGGCTATGTAAGCCACAATAGTTAATATTATAAAGCATCTAGATTTAGAAATTAATTCCTGGAAGGGCATGAAATAGGAAAACCTGATTAAATTGACTTCAAAGCTGTTGATCCTTACTATCTCTCACAGCTAATACCTTTCTGTTGACTACACCAATTGACCATGGCAGCAGAGAGTTATCTTCTGGTTTCCCTGCTTATGTAGGAACAATCATGGTCACAGACTTACTGGACTCATTTTGTGATGGCAACAAATAGGATCATGGACTTTTAATTACGGCATTAAAAATGTATATGATTTTTGTGAAAGTCTATACCTGAAGACATCATTAACATTTAATGTTTTACCCACATTTATCCAAGTTTGTAGGTTTGACATTTGACTTTCTTGACCTTTTGAGGGCTGTAAAACAGAAATAATCCTTTTCCATATTGCTTTTTGTCTCTTAGAGGAAAAGAAAGCCAACTGGATAATTATTATAGAAAAACATGAAAGTAAAAAGGATAAAGATTCCATTTCTCTTCCTTCCTCCCTCTTTCCCTCCCTCCTTCCCACCCCCTCCCTCTCTCTTTCTCTTTCTTTCTTTCTAAAGCATAATTGTCCTTGGCTTTACACCAGAGACCCTGGACTGCCTTGTTATTGATCAGTCCATTCTATAGTAAGCTCAGACCATATGCAACCTTCCAAATTGGCAAAGAACCATTTGTAGTGTTTTTCTTTTAAATTTTGTGTTTTTTTTTTTGATCACTGCTGCAGCACAGGTTACTGAATAGAATAAAATATCTTCATCTTTTCCAATATTCAAAAAAAGTCTTTCTCAAATCTATATTTAACATACTATAATTACTTTCAACTTCTTTACTTCCACTTTTCTGCAAAAGAAATTATTTTCTGAATCATGTACTTTATATTAAGCCTGTGAATTCCTCTCTTAATTTTCGTTTTCACTACATTGCAAATTAATCTTTATTTGTGTTTGGATTTTTTATATAAAAATGTTTACCTTCATTAGAAGTTGAAGTGTTGTTTCCATATTTCTAGTATTCTTCAAGTTTCATTCATTTGAGATAGGAAACACAGTGAGTGCTATCTTCATGATATCACACTTTTTGATATTTTTAGGAATGTTTTATTGTTATTGTTTGATTGTTTTTGCAGGCTCATAAGTTACTTGTACCAGATGGTGATTTACACATTGATGCTTAAGGATTTTTCTTGTATAGCATTTTGTGATGAATATTTTTTTTACATACATATGTGAAAAAAAGCTACACAATGACAACAGAGTTGACAGAACAAGAAGCTGATAAAAGGAGTGTATGAATGCCCTCAGTTCAGGCAGAGATTCTTTATCTCATTTTCCAGTGCTAAGTATTTAACTGATTTTTTTCTTGTATTACCGTGAAGCTGTAGCTGTGTGTGTTTAGTTGGAAAGAGACTCCAGCACCATTAAACATGTTTGTCTTGGCACAGGACAACAGGGAGCCTCTTGTCACTAGGTTCTAAGGCAACATCTTGAATTAGCTGTTGTGAGTTTTGGAAAATGTCATGACAGTTCTCCACCTTAGGGGCTGCTTCTCTCTGAGTGTTTGAAAAACACTGTCATTGGCAAGCAGACCACTTGGAGAAGTGAGTTAGTTCCTGCTTTGTTATTGGGCTGATGAGCCTTGGGCAAAAAGGTTCCTCAAGAGAGGACAGTGGAATTGACATTGAAGGAAACAATTAGCCTTGCTTGTCTTTTTGTGCTCTACTTAAGCCACAGAATAATGTCGCCTGCTTCCCTGTGTTGTGGTGATAGCCCTCATTGCTTCCCTCTCAGAATCTATTGACATCAGCAAATCGGTGACCCAAAATAATATGTGTCACAAGAATATAAACATGTCACATTTTGTGGCCATATTAAAAATTCCCTCTCTGTGTGAAGCAGAACAGCTCTTTAATAGAAAGTAGTTAAGCACCAAAAACATGTTTGTGTGGCTATACTGCCTCCAAGGTTTTTTTGAGTCTTTATCTTCATGTTTCTCTTGATTCCAGTTGACATGTAACTGGAGTTTAGGTGACAGAACCACTGTGTTAACATTCAGGTACTTCACCCATCTCCTGCCAGGTCTATGTATTCCCAACCATTATTTAGCCAGAGAGGTTCTCTCAGAAGGAAATACCACTAAAAAATCTTTCCAGTGCATGGAGGAGAAAGTTTCCTCCTTTGCATTTCATCGTCATCTATCTTAATAGCCGGTTATTGGGGTTGGATGCTGTGATATAAAGGTTAACATTTGCAGTAATCATATATTATTAAAAACAACAATATGATACTTGAACTTGTTATGGAAATTAAGACAACTGATTTCCATTTTTATGATAATATCTTAAGTAAAAGACTCTGACTCATACAAGTGGCAGGGTTACTGTAATTCAGACTCTTGCATTTGTGAAATCCACTATTAAAAATGGGAACTTAGTACGTCGGTCTTTAAATTTTGTATTTGTGTGTGTGTGTGTGTGTGTGTGTGTGTGTGTGTGTGTGTGTAGTGTAGTGTATCTACCTCTGTGTGGGTCTGTCTGTATTTGTTTGTATGTATGTGTGTGTCTGTGCCGGTGTGTATGTGTCGTGTGTGTGTGTGTGTGTGTGTGTGTATTTGTGTGTGTGTGTGTGTGTGTGTTTATGTGTATGGGTATGTGTGTGCCAGGGCACATGTGTACAAGTCAGAGATTACCCTTAGGAGTCAATTTCTTCTTTTACTGTGTATGTTCTGAGCTGTCCAACTCACGTTGTCATGCTGGGCAGCAATTAGCTTTACCTACTGAGCCATCTTGATGCCTTCCCTAAACATTTGTATGTTTTTAATCAGAAAAAGAAGCAAACTCAAAGTAACAAGACCATCTAAATACTACTTAATATGCTTATTCATTCCTTTGTTTGTTTTCTTTTGTTATTTTCATCATAGTAAAGCTCATATAATCATGCAGTAATAACCTCATGTAATATGATGGACAAGGCGTTTTAATGCCTCCTTTAGTTTTACAGCATTCCTGAACTAAAGGTGACTGAAATGGGTTACTGTATCAGTGAATTTCACTGCCTTCGCTCTCCAAAGCCTGCTAGAAGTTCAGTGTATACAGCTCTGCACCACTGGCTCCCCTGTTGTTGAAGTGACATGCTGAGAATCTGACCAAACTCCCAGCTTTCTTCCCTGTGCTCCTGAGCCTACTCCCACATTGACCCTGAACCTCATCTGCAATGCATATTTCATCGGTTTTTTTAATTTGTTATTGATTTTTTTGGGGGGGGCAGGAGGAACAGAACTTTGGAGATTGAATAATAGAAAGCCCAATTATAAATATTATACATTATCTGTATTCTTTCAGTCCAAATTCTTGCATGGGACACAATGATTTGAAAGTTTATATACTGAACCATATACCAGAACTTTATTTCTTTTTCTCAAAACAAAAACAAAAACAAAAAAAAAAAAACAAAAAAAATAACGAAACTACCAAACCATCCAAAACAAAAATAAAAACAAACAAACAAAAAAAAACAACCCTCCCCCTCAAAAAAATGTAAAATAATCGTGTCTCACAGTCAATCACACTTCTACTGAAGACATTAGTGTTGTTTCTGCTTTAACAATTAGTGTAGACAGCATTTTTCCTTCCTCTTTTCCCCTCCTCCTGTACTTTATTTCCTGTCTTTCTATTTATTTTTACTTTTTAATGATAACTCCTGGAATACATGTCTAGAAGAATCATTCCTGCTAACATGGTAATTCTATACAGAAATCTTTGAAGATGCACAGGTTGTCATTTGTAACTTTTGGTTTAACTTTATTTTCTAAATGGTTCTCATGATTCATTTAAATCATCTTTATAAGTGTGATTTTACCAAACATCCAGAAAGTAAGAAAGTGATCAACATTTACTGGTGTTCTGTCTAAAATATGGAATCATCAAAGGTAAGAGGTTTTCAGGCATGTGCTTGCTATTTTCCTTACAGGAGTTCTGTGGACCAGCCTTTTCAGTAGCTCTAATTTTCAGATAAAGGAACTGAACTGAGAAAACATACTTTCAGTGACCCGAGATTCTTAGTTGCTCAGTGGCAAGTCTGCTGCAGAAGTGTCACCTTAGTATCCAGGGGCAGTCTCTTTTGCCTCCAGCTCTTTACTCTGCCAATCTCTATTATGTGATGCACAGAGAATTCATGAATGAGTCATTTCTAATGCTGGATGATGGCTTCACACAGTGTCACAGACAGAGCCTTTTTGATACCCATTTTTCTCTTCCTCATTTCATAGCCCCTCTTGATAAACTATGAAGAATGAAACTACTAGTTCATATCTATTCATAACTCACAGACATCTGGCTCCCATTACTCCCAAAGTTTTAATATAACGTTTCAATGGAAACAGATCTAAACCATTAAACATGCCTGGCATAATTATTCATGTCTCAGAATAGGAATTTTTGATGGTCACTAATACGACTGTGATGTTAACCTCTTAAAACACTTCCACATTATAGTACAGAATATATGCCTAGCCCTACTATTTTATATAATTGATTATAGTAAAAAGTACAGAATTACCTGAGGGGGTAAAGACAAAATTATAACATTTCAAGCAATAACCTATTTGCCATTGCTCATATTTCCAAGGGAACCTGCTGTGGGATGTTCTGTATGGCAAATGTGTTGCTCTGATTGGTCAATAAATAAAATACTGATTGGCCAGTGGCTAGGCAGGTAGTATAGGCAGGACTAACAGAGAGGAGAAAAGAAAGAACAGGAAGGCAGAGGGAGACACTGCCAGTCGCCACCAGGACAAGCAGCATATAAAGATGCAGGTAAGCCACGAGCCACGTGGCAAGGTATAGATTTATAGAACTGGGTTAATTTAAGATATTAGAACAATCAGCAAGAAGCCTGCCACGGCCATACAGTTTGTAAGCGATTTAAGTCTCTGTGTTTACTTGGTTGGGTCTGAGTGGCTGTAGGAGTTGTGGGTAACAGAGATTTGTCCTGACTGTGGGCAAGGCAGGAAAACTCTAGCTACAGAAACCCCTGTTGTATGTTGGCTTCTCCATTGCCACATGTTTTGCACACTCATTTTTGTCACTGATAGTGTCACTGAGTGAGAGCCAGAAAATATCCCTAAGCACACAGGATCATTGAAATATAGTTATTTTACCTGAGGAATTAGCACTTTAATTTTAATTTATTTTTATTTATTTAATTTAGATTAAATAACCACATCCAGGTAGAAAATGAAACACCAAAAAATACAGCATTATATTTTCCTTGATTCTAATATGACTTAGTTGTTTTCTTAAATTAGTTAAAAATTAACTAGTTATGCATACTCTTAAAACAAAGTCTTCATTTGAATTTGAAGATTCTTGCCATAGTAGAATTTTCACTCGAACCCAGATTCAGAACAAACCCTTTTTCTCTTAAGTTGTTTTTGTTGGAATATTTTAGCACAGGACCAGGGAACATAAATAAGACATTATCCTGTGACCTACAGCTTCAATGTTCATCCTAGGAAGTTACTACTGCCCAAATCTACAGATGTTCTGTGACAAAACAATACTGAAAGGTTAGTCTCAGCCATCGCTAATGTGGAAGCTGTGCTCCGTACTCTTGAGTCTGTGAGGGGAAAGGGAGCAGATTTATCTTGATTGACAACTCTCCTGACCATTCAAAATAAGTGATTTCATTAGGAACATCTGAATCAATTAGCAAGTACTGTTTATGTTTTATTTTGTTTACTCTCAAAAGCAAAAAGAAAAAAAAAACTTTTCTCAAATGTTATTGCCAAGAATATTCCATATTATGTGTTTTAATTTTGTTAAGAAACATATGTTGAATCAAAGTATAAAGTGAAAAATTGTCTATAAAGAAAATTAAGTGTAAAAATATATAAAAGTGCTAAGCAATCTGTCAACAATAAATGCATAGAATGAGAGGCAATAAAACAAGATATTTTTAATTAAACTCTAAAAATATGGATATATATATATATATATATATATATATATATATATATATATATATATATCCTCAGTATCTCACTCATCTCTTCCCTGTAACTGTAAAACCATCAGTTGTGGTCAGTTTCCAACTTACTTTTAGGCATTTGTGTGCTATGGGATGTCTTTCTGTATGCTGTGAATATGTGTTGCTCTGTTTGGTTGATAAATAAAGCTGCATTGGCCTATAGCAAGACAGTTTTGAGGAAGGTGGGATCCAAGCAGATATATGGAGAGAAGAAAGGAAAGGAGAGAGAGAGATGACAGCCATCACTGAAGGAAAAGCAGACAGGTAATGCCACTACCATGTGGCCAAATATAGATTAATAGAAATGGGTTAATTTAAGATGAAAGAGCTAGCTAGCAAGAAGCCTGCCATGGGCCATACAGTTTGTAAATAATATTAAACCTCTGAGTGGTTATTTTACAATTTTACAAGTGGCTGTGGAATCACAGGGCCAGGTGGGACCAGGGAAACCTTCTGGCTACACTTGTGTGTGTGTGTGTGTGTGTGTGTGTGTGTGTGTGTGTGTGTTGTTCTGAATTTAACTAGAGCATCTTGCCTTTTGCTTTATATAAAGGAAAGTATATTTACTGGAGTAAGAGTAGTTTATCTGTTGATATACCACTAAAGAATATGATACTCTCTCCTCCAACAACCATTAATTATCAACAATCCTTGTTGGAGTATTGGGGTCTGTGTATGTATGTAAGCAGTAACATATTGATCCATTAATTTTCTTTCATGTAGCTATTCATTCAAACCATCTCAGAGGCAAATTCATTCTCTAGACTCCTTCAGTCTTTCCAGAATTTGAAGAACTCTTAAGCTGTTCTTTAACTGCAGTTTTATTTTGGGGAGGCATGGTGACTCCCTATGATTTTATAGTTGAAATTTAAGCTTATAATATAGATAAGAAAATCATTAGTTTTTACCAGATAAAGAAATAGCAAAACAATGGAAGTAATATATCTTTGCTTCCATATATCCATTCTACTAAACAGTAATACCAGAACTAAAGAAATAATATAAAAAGGAAATTTCCATTGATTAATACCAAAAAGCACAAAAACACTAAAACTATTCTGAACCTTGCTATTTGCATCTTTACAGGCAGAACCAGAATTTCCAGAATATACTTATTCTGGCATATATGTTCCAAATCTTTCAGTCAAAGCAGAAAGACAGTGCTAAGTCACAGGCTCAATGTCACAACCTAGCAACTACTTATGAAACAATCTATGAAAATTGTGATCTGCCATGTTTTGCTTCATGGGCACTGCTTGCCAAAAGATATGGAAAGAGTAAATAAAGAATGAATTCATATTCCATCAATTCTTGAAACTTTACAGCTCTCTCACTGTGTGCTATTGTAGAAGAATCCTAAATTGCATAACAAGGAAAGCCCATTCTGGACTGCATTATGAGTGAGCCAAGCCTGAGTAACTGAAACCCCTGACTGTGGATGGGGAGGTGATTGATAGGTCTTGTGATCCTAAACAGACTCAGGATTTTTGCTCTGCACTTTTGAGTAGGGAAAGTAGAAAGGATGAATAATGGAACCAATAAGGAAACATTTCATTGGATTTTTCGTTCTAGTAAAAACATCTCAGTGGAGAGATAAAAGTGCATTTCCTATATTCACCAGAATGGAGACGAGACTGTCGGAAGAGTGTGGGTGCTTTATAATTCATTTTGCAGTAATCTCTTTTTTGATATCTAGTACAAGGAAAAAAGAAATATTTCTTTCATAATTCAGTCGGAGGCCATGGAAAATGGACTTTATTTCCAGACATTTTGTATTATGAGCTTCATTGTGACAATCGTTTTGAAAGAGAGATGGAAGTGTCAGCTATTAAAAAGGCATTAACTCCCAAATTACAATGACAACATTAACTTTAGTTAGTATATCTACAGGAAAAATCCCTTTCTAAATATTTGTCTAAGGACGCATCTTCTTTATATTCAGCCCATTCATCTCTTGTATTCAATTGTGAAATTGATCTGCAATTGTTATGATCAGGGCTAATAAAGTTGCAAGAATTTTTCCAGCTAAGAGAAAAACACAGAAACCATATAAAGTTCTTTGTTTGACTTTTAATTAGTGATATCTATGTTTGATCATACAAGTGAACAGAAAGTATATAGAATTCTGCAGGCTAACCAAGTATAGTAGCAAAGACATAATGTGAAGAAAAGAGAAGTATTACATGTAGTTGCTTGGAAGTGTATTACAAGTAGTTGCTCTTAAAAAATCCATAGTGGATGACCATGAAAATGGAGGATAATTTATATTTTTCTATTATAACATATTATAATACATTATAATTATATATGGCATGTATATATATATGTCATATATATTATATATACATATGTTATTTCTGATGTCTGTTGAGAATCACAGACATCTTGAGTGAAAGCCACTCATAAAGATGAGCTTCATGACTGACCAGACAAATCCAACCTGGGTCTCCATTTGAGAATAAAGAAGATAATTCAATTTTATATACTCAGTTCCTGTCTTTTCACACAGTGGAGTACCTTTGTCTTTTCAGAAGACTTCTCTGATTGGAAAAGTATATCAGGAATTTTAACTGTCAGGAAACTCTAATGTATCTCCATTAAAGACTATATCCCACAGCTTTTCTTTGTGGCTTTGTTTTATGATTAAAATATCTCCTAAGTGTTCTAAGAGAATGGAACTTTTGCTAGACCTCACAGTCAAAGTTAATAATACACCTTAAGATTTACATCTGATAGCCTGCTGCCTGCTGTGCACTCAGTCTGTTACTTAACCTCCCTTTAAAATAACAATGTAAAAACCAAACTCATTTCTCTTGGATTTCCCCTGTAATTAGTTTCTGTAACCTAATCCAATACATTGCTTCACTTTTAAATTATGTACTCTTCCATACTATTCACCCAGAAAATGCATGTGTGTTATAATAACCTTTCGCTGGAAAAAAGAAACAGACTGGAAGCAGTCTTATAAAACAACATCCACCTTAAAAATTGAACACAACATATGGATATTGGTTGATTATCAACGATGTTTATAATACTGTTTGTCATCTCCATCATCTAGAGACAGTTGAAACCATTGACTTGATCCCTTTAAACTCTGTTAAAGATTTCTGCAAAGTAGCCTTCCTTCCCCCAAAGCAATGCTTTCTAGACTGTTCAATACAGAGAGAGAAATGCCCTTTGTTAGGGACAGTCACACACAGACAAACATAGACACAGGCCCAGGGACCAATTAACAAGACAGTCTACAGGCAGACACAGATTCAGACTCATACATCAGACAGAGAAGAGAGGAGACATGGGAAGAGTGAAGCAGATAATTTAAATCTGGTCTCATTCATGGTTAAATGACAGCAAAAGGAAGCGCTTTTATTGATTTCCTTAATGTGACACCTATGCATTATTGGTGACTCAGGGTTCAAACTGAAACCATTTTCTTATCAGGGTACTGAAGGTAGGTATTGGAGTGATTTCAAAATACCAATGTTACTTGGATCCATAAGAATTAAAAATAAGAAACAAAAGCAAAGCAAAAAGCAGTTGTCGAGCTGGGGAAAGAGCTCAATGGGTAAAGTTCTTGTCAAGCTTAAGAACCAGAACCCATGTAAAAGCTCACGTGGCAGGGTATGCCTATAACCACAGCTGTGGGGTAATGGGTGCAGAAGGGACAGGCAGATTCCTAAGATAACTGAGCCTCATGTCAAATTGACATGGTGATCTCCAAGTTCAGTGCAAGACTATCTCAAAAACATAAGGTGTATTTTAGTTGTAGTAATGTTTCTTTTCTGAACTAGGATGTCTTTGTGTTTGGTACATAGATTTTAAGAATTGCACTATCTTCTTGTTGAATTTTTCTTTTGAAAGGTGTATAGTGTCCTTTCCTATCTCTTCTGGTTATTTTTGGTTTGATGTTTTATTTTCAGATATTAAAACATCTATACTTCCTTGCTTCTTGTATCCATTGTCTTGGAATATCCTTTTCAATACTTTTACAACAGGAGAATGGGTCCTGTTTTCTTACCAATCTTCTGTTCTGTGTCTTTTTGGGAGGGTGAGATGAGGATTTGGGAGGGTAGACTAAGACCATTAATTTTGAGAGTTATCAATGAACAGCATTAATTAATTTCTATATTTTGTTGTTAATGGTGTTTTTTTTTCCCTTTCTTTTTTATTTACTAACCTGGGGTTATTCATTCCTTATATTTTCTTGGGTGTGGTTAACCTCAGGTTGAAGTTTTCCTTCTAGTTCCTTCTGTAGAGCTTGATTTGTATATGGATTGAAAGGTTTCCATACCCATATATTATGTCTCTCCACTGATACAGTAAGCCAAATCAAGCCGAATTAAAAATAAAAGACCAGGCTTACTGGGCAAAATGTTCCTATCCCTGGAGATGAGACCAAATAGGAGACCGGAAAAAAAAAATCAGATGGCCGCTCTCTAGAAGGCAGTTTAAATACAACATAGACACAGGCTTGAACAGTTCCTGGGGAGCTTGTGTGCTTTCTGAGAGGGGCAGAGTTTAGCTTGGGAGTGGGAGACTGGGGCTGAGGTGAAGCTTCCAACTGAACACTGTAGATGTAACCAACCGTCTTACTAAATATGAAACACAGAACCAATGTAAAGAAGAAAGCCAAGAGGTCAGAGCTCAGAGCTAAAACCTTACGCTTCCTCCTGCGGTGGTCCTAACTCTCCGAAAAAAAGACCTACTTCCTGTGTGTTTGTCTTGATAAAGTCTTTCTGCTCTGCCTTCTCATTGGTTGTAAACCCAAACATGTGACTGCCTTGTCACTGCCTGTAAGCACAACCCTCCAGGTCTTAAAGGTGTATGTCTCCAATGCTGGCTGTATCCCTGAACACACAGAGATCTACCTAGTTCTGTCTACCAAGTGCTGGGATTAAAGGTGTGAGCCACCGCCGCCAAGCTCTTGCTATGGCTCTAATAGCTCTGACCCCTGGGCAACTTTATTTATTTACATACAATTAAAATCACATTTCAGTACAAACAAAATACTACCATAGAACACAGATACTACTTAAATTTAGTTTTATTGTGGAATTTTTTTCTTTATCCATCTATTGGGATTGATTATTTTGCTAGATATAGTAAGCTGAGCTGGCATTTGTGGTCTCTGAGAGTTTGTAGACCACTCATCCATGCTGTTCTGGCTTTGAGACTATAAATTGAGAAGTCAGAAGTTATTCTAATGAGTCTGCCTTCAGATGTTACTTGGATTGTAATTCTTGCAGATATAAAAACCACACTTACAGGAGACAGAATCCCAAGCAGTAGATGACCAACTCGAAATGAACTTAATGGTATTTTTGAAGATATTTTGGGTCATAATGTTTTGTCTGGGTGTTTTTTCCCCCTTACTTAACCTTTGTTTATCTATTTGGTTTCCAATTTTGTATTTTTATGATGTGTGTGTGTGGTGTGTGTGTGTGTGTGTGTGTGTGTGTGTGTGTGTGTGTTTCTTGTGCTTTTTCCCTTCATTTTTGTATATTTGCTTTGTTTTATTCTGGTTTGTTTGCTTTTATTTTCTTATTTGTTTTCTAAAGAGAGAGAAACAAAAAGAAGACATGAAGTTTGAGGGTGAGGTGGGCAGGATATGGATGAATACAGGGAGGGAAACCATGATCAGAATATTCTGTATGAAGAAATATTTTCAATTAAAAAGAGAAAGAAAAATATATAACACAAAGAAAGGTTGAGGAAGACATGAAAATATTTTTACCATTTTACCCAATAGTTTTAGGGCGTTAAAGGCTGTTGCTGCCTGTGCTCATGAGATGCAGTTTTCTTCCCTGAAAATCGAGGGGTTCAAAGAGACTAGTACTGTTGAAGAAAAGAGGATTGAGGAAAGGGAGGGTAGTGATTTAGACACTGAGTCACCTTAACTTTATTTCCGAGAAATAAGGAAAAACTTCCCAGTGATGATTATAAACACAGACATAAATGTTGTGGAACACACAAAATGTTGTTATTATTTGTGTCTTGTTTAAGTAGCTATTTTTAAGAGATACAGTCTCATAGCCACTTTCTGATCCTCTGGCTCATGCAACCTTCTGTCCCTCTTTTATAATATTCCCTCAGTTAACTCAAAAGACAGGAAATCTCACAGTTTTTCACCCCTCGACAAAGAAAGAGAGAGAGAAATAATAACAGCTGGAAGAGGGAGAATTAACCTTTCCCAAAGATGAGTCCCTAACTGATTATCCAGTACAAAGTGGTAGGCCCTAAAATCATACAAACTTAAATAACAAAAATGTACTGGACAGGTTGTACTTACATATTTCTCTCTCTCTCTCTCTCTCTCTCTCTCTCTCTCTATATATATATATATATATATATATATATATATATATATATGTATATATATATACATATATATATACACACACACACGCATAGATATTCTCTCTCTTCTCTCTTTTATATACACATGCACACACATGTCAATTTGGTAAGAAGGAAGAATATGTGAGAAATTGAACAAAAGGATATAATTATATTTTAATTAAAATATGCTAAAATATCATTACTTTAATTAGATTGAGATATTCTTGAATTTTTTAAGATTTACTTTTAAATATTTTTTCATTTATATGTTTGAATAAAAGAGCAAGAGACAGTGAGAGAGAGAGAGAGAGAGAGAGAGAGAGAGAGAGAGAGAGAGAGAGAGAGAGAGAATATGTTCACATGAGTGCAAATGCCCGCAGAGGCCAGAAAAGGGCACTCCTCTGGAGTGAAAGTTACAGGTAGTTATGAGTTCAGTCTTCTTCAAGAACAGGGAGAGCTCCTAGCCTCTAAAGCATTTATGAACTGTGATATTCTTAATCATCTCACCCCTAAGTAATCTTAGACAAGGAAATTAGGTATGCAATAAGGTAAGCAGACTACAACAGAAAAGTAAAATCAAGGAAGTGTGTCAATTTTAATTTATGCTGGTTACCTACCACTAACCTCTTTTTTTTTTCCTATTCCAGTTATCTGTCTCATGTGTCCTAAAGTGGGTTAAAGTAATATCTTTGAATTTTACTTTACAATAGCAGCTGACTTGCATCTATGTCCTGACATTGCTTTTCTTTCCTCCATATTACCAAATCACTTTTAGTCTTCTGATCATTGCTAAGAGTACAAGCTAATATAATGAACTAAGTCTATGACTTTTGAATGATATTCACTGTTTAATTCATTCTTGGCCCTGAGGCTATTCATGATTTAAAACCATTCAGGAGGCAACCCAAAAGATCCTTTCATTTGTCCTTTCTTCTTTTGATCTTTGGAGAACCTTGTATATAACAGAATAATGGTAAATCTCGAGGGGGAGTTGGTTAAAACACGTTTTCTTTCTGCCCTCCCCCCTTTTATTCTGATAGTTGAGAATATGGTAATTGCTCAATATGTGTCAGAAGCAATGATAGCAAATCCTGACACAAACAGCTTTTATCTTTTCCCACTCAGATCATATATCATTAGTTCATCACAGCACTAATTCACTGCAAGCAAATGCCGGCCTAGAATTCTCCTCACCTCAGACTTTTAGGCAATGGCCAATGAAACCATAGGGTTTTTTTTTTTTTTTTTTGGTTTTTCGAGACAGGGTTTCTCTGTGTAGCTTTGTGCCTTTCCTGGGACTCGCTTTGTAGCCCAGGCTGGCCTTGAACTCACAGAGATCCACCTGGCTCTGCCTCCCAAGTGCTGGGACTAAAGGCGTGTGCCACCACCGCCCAGCTAGTTATTTTTCTTTAGTGTGTATGAGTGTGTGTTGTGTGTGTGTGTGTGTGTGTGTGTGTGTGTGTGTGAATTGTTGAAGTAAATAAATGCATCCAAACTTCTTATAATTCTCTTTTCCCTTTAGGATTAAATCATACCCTCAACCATAATGTCAATTTTAAAAGCTCTGTCATGGAGATATTTTTAAAAGTAAGCTAGTTGTCCAATATGATTTGGATTTCAAGAAACAGTTTCCTTGGGTGGAATTAGTCTTGACCTACAACTGATGCAGGATAATACATTATGAAAATGTACTCCCTTCTCTGTCTTCTGTGGTTATTACAAGGACACATAGTTTACTGCTATCCTTGATGTTTAGCCTATGCCAACTCTGGTTCAAAATTCATCATCATATTTAAGACCCCTATAGTGAATCCTCAAAATGTGTAAAACAGAAGTATATTAAACATTTCTTTTTCAAATGTTGCCAAACTGGCATTGCCTGAGTAGTTCCCAGTTGTTACCAGAATCTGACTTCACTATTTTTATCTTAGTAGTCCTGGCTAAAACTGATAATGACACAGTCCTTTTATTTTTGTCCATGTTGCCATCATATCAAAGTTATCTTTGGCTGAGTATGAGCATTTTTCACGTATCCATTGTTTATAAAGATAAATGAGCTGTTTTTCTTTTTAAGTTAGATGAGTTGCCCATGCTTCTAAATCGTTTACACAGGTCTAATCTAAATCTTAAAATAAAAAAGCCAAAAATCAAACAAAACAAAATCAAATAAAAACAAAACAAAAGCTATAAAATACAGACAACAATCTGAGGAAAATTGCTAAAGAATTATTGTGAATTACATGATTATTACAATTTGCTTATAAATAATTGGTGGCACAGAGAAGTGTGAAATTTTGTGTCCAAGGCCACATAGCTGGTACATGAAAGGACTAGGCTTGAAATGAGATCTACTTTTCTTCAAAGACCACAATAGGAACCCAGTCTGGAATTCCAGAGCACAAGGAAGGGAGAGACCTGTTCTTCAGATCTTCAGGACTTAGAAAGCTGTGTTTGTTATTTATTTGTCAGTGTTATTTACCAGGAATGAGAAAAGATGACATACAATGGAACTCACTATAAGTGTTTTATTAGGGAAAGGAAAGGGGGGAAATGTGAATAGGCCTGCCAAAAATGAAAAGTGGGGAGAGAGAGCAGGGATTGGATTGAGCCTGCTTTCATAGGCCACCTTGCACATGTGCATATAGGTTCATACAGCTACACCATACATGCACTTAGATTATGTGACCACACTGCACATGGATTACATAGGATGTAAGGCCCTGGAGTGACTAAGCATTTTGCCTGACTACTGGAGAGCACATGCACAGTCATGTGGCTAGGAAGTATCTAGAAATAATAACAGTGTCCATCTCATCTCCTTTGCCACATTGACCATGCTAACATTCTGGTGATTATTGACAATGGCTGGTAGATCAACAAGTTAGCCTTGAGAAAACTATGAGGACCTATAGGATTAAATGTCAAGATATTGACAACCACATTTCCAAAGGCACAGCCTTCCCATATCTGGTACTGTTTTGCTATTTGGGTTTTCAAATAAAATTTATGACTATATGATTCAAGAAATTAAATATTTGAGATACTGTGAATACCATTTATTTGAATGCATCGACACTTGGGTAATATTTAAATAGGATTAAAATATCTGTTTTGCTAACCATATTTTCCTTACTTTATGGTGTACATATTCATTTCTTTTTGTGTTTTTTAAAAACTAAAATTAATTTATAATATACAAACCATAAAAATTTACATGTATTAATTTTATGCCATGTGATTTTTGAATACATATATACATCTTGAACTTTAATGTGGGTAAATATATCTATCCTGAGGTATTCATCATTTCTTTATGGCAAAACATCCCAAATTCTCTCAACTGATTTTTAATGTTTATACTACTGTATCATTATTCATAGCCTTTTTACTCTTCAATTCCTCACCACATATTCTTAGCCTATATAACTACAATGCAATAATCATTCTTCATATTTTTCCCATTTCTCCCTCCTGTTCACTCCCTGAACCTCCTATAACCATTATCCTTAACTTCTAAGAAAATAACTGTGTTATGAGTGAAATCAGGTGGTACTCATCTTTTTGTGTCTGGCTAGTTTCCTTTTTCATATTGATCTCCAGATCAATTCATGTTTTCTTTTTTAAAACTAAACAGTTTTCTAATGTGTGTAAAAGCAGCACGTTTTTCCTTATTCATTCTTCAGTCAGTTGATGAGTATTTAAGTTGTTTGTATTAAGAATCCTCAAGACAGGGTTACTAAACATGAGAAGGTGGATATATCTTTGACAGAACAATTTCATTTTCTTTGGATATACACTATTCAGTAGGATTCATGGATCTCTGGGTAAATTTACTGTTATACTTTGAGAAAATTGTACAGTTATTTATAATGAACATATAAATTTATGTCCCTGACAATATTACATAATGATTCATTTTTTACATGCTCTCACAAGAGCTTTTGAACGTTTTGAGGTTTTGTTTGTCTTAAAATAGCTATTCTTGATGATGTTAAACACTATCATAATGCAGTTTTTATTTCATTTTCTTGATAATAGTGATAATGAATTTTTTCTTGTATCTTTTATTTACAGTTCTTTTTTAAAGTGTTGGTCTATTAAACTTATTTAATATGACTATTTCTCTCTCTCTCTCTCTCTCTCTCTCTCTCTCTCTCTCTCTGTCTGTGTGTGTGTGTGTGTGTGTGTGTGTGTTATATTCTTTACATCCTCTGGGTATCAACCCCTTTTAAACATTTTACTTCCCATAGTAAGTTATGTCGTCATTCTGGTAATGATTTTCTTTATTGTACAGAAGCTTGAGTTAATCCCAGCTGCCCGTGTTTGCTTTTGTCACTTTCTTTAGAGGTCTTTTCTGAAGAAAAGGTCTTCTGTGTCACAAGAGCCTGAATTATTCCTCTCTGTGTCCTTCTAGTAAGTTCATATTTTAAAATCAAACATTTAAATATCTACTGCATTGAGGGTTTTTTAATCAATGAAAACAGAGGTCTAGCTTCCTCCTTCTGCATTTAAATATCAAGTTTACCCAGAAAAAAAAGTATTAAAATGAATGTTCCTTCTCATTTGTGTGTTTCTCACTTCTGTTGAAAATTAGTTGACTTTAGGTGGATAGGGTGACATGAAGGATTACAAGTTGCTATCATCTTCATGCCCATTTTTTATGCTTATCCCATTCTATTTTGATTGCCAAATATTTGAAGTACATTTTAAAATCAGGTAGCTTAATATCAATTTTGCTATTGCTTATGTAATTCCAAGAAAATATCATAATTTTATACTTTGGTTAACAATGCCACAGGTATTTTGAAAAGATTACAATAAATCTATTGATCATGTTGTGTGATGGCTAACTTTCATTTTTCTCTTAAGACTTAGAATCATCTAGGATACATACCTTGGGTGTGTCTCTGAGGATAGTTCTAGAAATGATGCACTGAACAGAGAAGAAACCTTCTAATTGCAGGTTTTACCAGCCATTTAGCTAGGACCTGGATTAAATGAAAACAATAATAGAAGGAAGCCTTCTTAATGTCAACACTCCTCTTCCTTGCTGCTTTCTGACTATAAATGGATACTATGTGACTACTGCGGCTGGGGAGATAGTTAAGTGACTAAAATGTGTAAAAGTAGTTGCTGTAGAAAAAGTAAGACTGGAATGATTGGTCAGAGAAGCCCCAGAAACATCAAAAACAGTACAGGCCATACCCCTTGCTCTTTGTTGGCTCCCATAATTAGATATTAAGACCCTGTTACTAAAGATACAAGTTTCTTTAGATGCAAAATACATAGAAATATATCTTGGACCTATGTGGACTCAGTCCTCCTGCTGGCTATCTTACATTATATCAGAAGACAATATGGAGACTTGCATGTTATAATAATGACTTGATGGCAAGCAGTGCCCACTGATATAGTCACGGCAGGATGGTTGTTCAGGTAACTAATCACTTTCTGTTTGGATATGTGGCCTGCTCCATAGGAAGGATGTCAAGAATGGCTTTCTAAACCTAATTAAAATCGTATGCCTGGGATATAATAGGACCCAGGAGGAAAGCATATAGCTGTTGTTTTACTAAATGGTTATGCTGTCAAACTGCATTTCAAATATTTATTTTATGTTCATTGATCGGTATTGTTCTATGCTTTAATCAGAGAAGCCTCTTGTTTACAGTGAGCAGTATTTAAAACACATAACACATCCAACTGTCAAGTATAAATGTATGAAGTATTCAAAGAATATAAAAATACATTATTCATATTTTAAAAATGAGATGATGATAATCAATGCTATTAAATTGAGAGGTAAGTCGGTTAGTAATAAATGTTTCTGAGAAAGTGGAATGTAAGCTCTCTGGCATAGGAAGGTATTCATTTGCCTTCTAGAATAATGGGGTGATTCTCCCTTTTTCTTGGAATAAGATGGTTGAGATGAAATCCAGGAAAAGGAGAACAACAACATGAAGAATAAATGGCAGCTGTTCTCTGTGTTAGTTAATTTATGAACTGTTGCGACAGCATACCTGATAACAGCTATTTAAAGAAGGAAAGGTGTATTTTGGCTCATGTTTGAGAATATACTCTATCATGGCAGCAAAAACTTAGTAGGAACATGAAGGGTCTGGACACATTGAACCTATAGGTCAAAACAGAAAGAAAGATAATTGGTAATGATAAAATGGCCTTGTTCCTTTGGTTCAATCTGGGATGCCAGGCAATATGATGGTGTTGCTCTTTAAGATATTTCAGTTAAATTGCTCTAGAAATGTACTCATAGACATGCTAAGAGGTTTTAAAAACTTTTTAAAAAGTTTCTTAGTAATTCCAATCTAGTTCATATGGAAGATTAGCATTGCAACACTATGCCCCGCCAAAGAGATTCAAACACACCACTTTAAATGTTTTTCACATTTGTTTACTTATTTATTTATGTATTTCCTTTTTCCTTATTTATTGAAAATAGCTTTTGTTCACACATAATGTTTCCTGATTATGTTTTTCCCTCCTCTGCTCCTCTCCGTTCCTCCTCCTCTCTCCTCCGATTCTCTTTTTGTTTCTGATTAGAAAATAAACAGGCTTCTAATGGATGAAAATAAAATTAAATATAATAAGAGAAAAGAAAAACTAATATATTATAATAGGAAAAATCAAACAAGACAGAAGGAAAAGAGTCCAAGAAAAGCCACAACAAACAAGTTTAGATTCAGAGACCCACTTATTCACACTTTCAGGAATCCTATAAAAACATGAGCCATGATATGTAATGGATGTGTAGGGTAAAATGTGAATTTGTCTCTCTATATACATATATATATATATATATGTATACATATATATGTATACACACATATATATGAATACATATATGAAAAAGTAAGATAAAATTCAAAAATCCAAAACCAAAAACCCTGACAAAACATTTATGAGACCAAAAAAAAAAAAAAAAAAAAAAAAAAAACCTCCAAAGATGCCGTTGAGTTCTTTTTCTGTTGGCCGTCTACTGCTGGACATGAAGCCTACTATTAAAAGTAGTTCGTTTCCCCATGAGACTCACATGGAAGAAAATAATTTTTCAAGTGGAGATAGCTTCTGTGTTAGGGATTGGGACATGTGTTCACTTCTCCATTCAGCTCTAGGACCCCAGCAGGTTCAGATCCTCACAAGCCCCATGCATGGTGCCTCAGACTCTGTTATTCATACGTGCATCATAATTGATTTAGAGGGCCTGTTTTCTCCATGTCCTCCATCCCTTCTAGCTCTTTTATTTTCCACATTCTCTTCTGCAGGGTTTCTTGAGCCCTGAGGGCAAGGATTTGATGGAGACATCCAGTTTAGGACTGAGTGTTCCAAGATTTCTTATTCTCTGCATATATTCTGGCTGTGGGTCTCTGTATTTGTTACTAGCTGCAGGCAGAAATTTCTCTGATGATGGCTGAGCAAAGTACTCATCTGTGAGCATAGCAGAATGTCATTAGGAGTCATTTTATTGATTTCTTTCTTCTTTTCCTTTTTTTTTTTTTTTTGGAACAATAGTATTTATTTTTTATCATAGGTTCATGGGCCATCTAGTTTCTGATTCTTGATCACCAAACAGTGTCAAGTATGCATTCAATCTTACTTAATGTTACTATTGCTGTGGTAAAACACCATGACCAAAGGAACTTGGGGGAAAAGGGGTTTACTTGGCTTACAATTCCATAACACTGCTCATCATCAAAGGAAGTTAGGACAGGAACTCAAACAGGGCAGGAACCTTGATGCAGGAGCTGATGCAGAGGTCATGGAGGGATGCTGTTTATTGGCTTGCTACTCAGCCACCTTTCTTTTGAACCAGAACTATGAGCCCAGGGATGACCCCACCCACAATGGGTGGCAAGTCCTCCCACATCAATCACAAAGAAAATGAATCATAGGCTTGCCCATAGCTGGACCTTATGCAGGTTTATTATTTTTTTTCCATTGAGGTTCCCTCCTCTCTGATGGCTCTTTTGTCAAAATGATACAAAACTAGTCAGGACAAGTTCCATCTCATCAAGCGTGCCTTACGTCAAATAAGAGATGGGCTGGTTACTCTCACAAACTTTCACCCTTGCACTAGTGTATCTTGCAACCAGGTTAGGCTACCTATCTCCCTGGCGAGAGTGGCCTGAGGGTTCCCAGGGAGTGCCTGCTGGAGCTGGAGGATGGGATAATGGGATGAGTGAAGAGGACATTTTACTGGAAGATCTGTATGATTCACTGGAGCTGGGGGTAGACAGGAAGAGGAAGCTGCAGCACAGCACAGGGTCAGCCACTGAGCTGGGGTGAGACTTAGGGGTTGCATTTAAAGGAGAGGAGGGAGAGGAGGAGATCTGTATTTAGGTTACATGCTTCCCTGGCCATAGTGTGGGGGGTGAAGTGTGCTGAAGTGTGTGTGTGTGTGTGTGTGTGTGTGTGTGTGTGTGTGTGTGTAAGACAAAGAAGTGTATGCAGGAGCCAGTTATATCCTTATACTATATAATAGGTTTGCAGGATCAACCTCATATTGTCAGACCTACTGACAAGTAACCTGACCTGCTCAGCCATCTTGCTATCTCCCAACACATCACTTTATATTGAGTGTTCTATACATGGCCCCCAAAGTCTTTTATTTAATCTCATGATGCAAAATTTATTTTATACTCATCGCAAATTCTTCAAAGTTTTAAGAAACTCAACAGTGTTGAGAGGGCCAAAGTCCCTTTTATGACTCAGGGCTGTCTTCTAAAGTGTTAATCACTCTGCCATTATAAAATTGTCACATACTTCCAAAATACAATAGCACAGAGAAAAGTCCTATGTTTCTTTCTAAGGATGATGTTCTATCAACTACAGATGCATTTGCACCTCCTTGTTCACAACTGTGAAGCTGCCCACTCCTAGCCTTACTAAGTTGCTCATTTTTCATATATTTCTACTCTATTTGCTGTAGGCCTGGATTAGAGCCCTGAGTAGAACCACAACATAGCCTAAGTGCTGTCTTATTGGACATTTCTTTTACCAAACAAATGATTTTATCACTTTTGAATTTAGCTTCATTCAAGTTCAGGAGACATGGGTACAATGTAGGCATATTTTACCCCCAGACGGTATCATGAATAACCTCTATCCTCACTAGCAATAGAGCCCATAGTCCCCTCTGAAATCTCACTAGCTATATCTCTACTGCCTGAATTTCTGTCAGCACTCTCATTTCAAACTCCTAACAGGCTAGTCCATGCACATCTGTTAAACATACTTTAGAAACCCTCTAGCCCTCAACTCTAAATCTTTCTACTTTCATCCCCCTCCAAAAAAAAAAAAAAAACCCAAAGCCCCTGAGCCACATAGTCAGGATTATCACAAGAGCCACTCTCTCAATACTCCTTTTCTCATACGGGTTATATTTTTCATAACTGAGACAAAAGACCCGACGAAAACGGCTTAAGTATGGGCTTATCTTCACTCAAATTTTTCAGACTCAGTCCTTAATACCCTAAAATGTTGGTTGGCAGGAGTGTGAGGCTGGCCACATTTTATGTGTAGCCAGGAAGTAGAGATTACTCTTGGTACTCCACTCCATTTCTTTCTCATGTTCCATTTGGGAACCCATTCTGAGATATATGGTGATATTTTATTTGTACTGAAATGAGATTTTATTTGTATGTTAATAAATAAAGTTGCCTTGGGGTCAGAGCTAATAGCAAGCCTTAGCAGAAGCCAGGCAGTGGTGGTGCACACTTTTAATCCCAATCACATGACAGGCAGATCTCTGTGTGTTCAAGGATATAGCCAGCATGGAGACACATGCCTTTAATCTCAATACCAACCATAGAGACCTGGAGGTCTGTATAGACAGGCAGTGATGAGGAGGTCATGTGGCAGTGACGAGGAGGTCATGTGGTTGGGTTTACAACCAATGAGAAGGCAGAACAGAAAGTCGATAATATGACAGATACACAGGAAGTAGCTTTCTTTCTGAGGGGAAGGACGCCAGTGGCAAGGAAGGGTAAGAAAGGGTTTTTAGTATCAGCTCTTAGCTACTGTTCTGACCTCTTGGGCTTTTAACTCTGCATTTGGCTCTGTGTATCTCATTTAATAACACTGTTACATCTACAGTGATATGATGTCATTTTTGCAGAGGCTAAGCGTTTCCTCCTTGAAATTCATATGACAATTTCTTCACACACATGTATGTGACAGTCCCCCTGCCCCCGACTTTGGATGAGAATATGTCAAATCAACTTTACAATGCAGATTACCTTTCAGTGACCTTGATTGAAGAAAGAAAGAAAGAAAGAAAGAAATAAAGAAAGAAAGAAAGAAAGAAAGAAAGAAAGAAAGAAAGAAAGCCATCCTCTAGTATTGTATTTTTTAACAGAGGCAGGGTTTCACACCACATAAGTCAATTTCAGATTCCACTGTGGATTCAGATTGCCCAGAGTGATGGTTAAAACAGGCATCAGGCCCCATGTAGTAAAATGGAATTAGAAAATCTAGGTGCGGTCCATGAATTCAGATTCCTAATGAATTCCCAAATGCTGCTGATCTTTAAGAATGTGGAGACCATAGTTGGATAAGTCATGCCATTCATGCTGAATCCCAGGGTAAGGAGCACAGTGAATCTTTTGATTCTTACTGGAGAAGTTGTCATAAAGGAAAAAACAATTTCCCTTTGGTAGAAAATTTCAAGAGCTCTACTGCACAAGATGGTGAGCATAGTTACCAATAGTTTATCTTACATTTATAAATTGCTAACAGAATACTTTAAGTGTTCATATTAATCAGTAAAAATTTTCCTGTCCACAATTTATATATATCTAAAATATCATGCTGTCAATGATATATGTATATGCATTTTTCTTATTTTCTACTAAAGAATAAATAAAAAAATTTAAACCAATCCTTAATGCAACATAGAAGCTAAAGCTTGTCAATTTACTGCTGTGTGAAGGGGAGTTTGTGAAATATTTAGTGCAAATGCTGGTATAAGGACTTCCACATTAGAATACCAGAGGTGAAGGGTGTATAAACTAATCTGGACAGAGTTGTAGTATTCAAGGATGAGCCTTTCTGCAAAGCACTTTTGGATTTTCCAAGAGTAATAATGAAGTCCTATGATCAAGCATTGTATTTCAGGCACACAGTGACCATGCAGTCTGTAAACACAGGGAGTCAGGAGGGATTTATATTGCAAGGCTAAAAGGTACAAGAGACCTGTGCCTGTTCTCTTGGCCACAGCATGCATGGAACCGCAGAGAAGGGAAATGGAGCAGGAACAAGCATATACCATGGCAGAAAGGTGCAGGTGCCTTTACACTGTACGGCAGCGAGTGAGAGGCTCCAATGTACCTGCTGGAGTCCATTGTCAGCAGTTTTCCTCTGCTATGCGGCCTCATGTTTGCTGTGCCCATGCTCCCATTTAGAAACCTTAGTTGTCCTTAGACTTAGACCAAAAAAGAAAAACTTATTTTTTCCCAACTTAATTGTCTTCGGCGTTTTTATTACCTCCCAGACTACTTTATTTGGGCTGCGGTGAGAAAATGCCACAGACTGGGCAATTTAAAGAGAAATTTATTCCTCCGAGTTCTGGGGAGTGGTTCATAATCCGGCTGCTTATAGATTTAATTTCTTAGAAGGATTTTCTTCCTGGCTTTCATATGACTGCCTTCTAGGGCCTTTACATTTATAAAGTCTGGAGCAAGGAAAATGTGCTAGTCCTGTCGTGTTTTTTTTGTTTTTTGTTTTTTTTTGTTTTGTTTGTTTGTTTGTTTGTTTGTTTGTTTTTCGAGACAGGGTTTCTCTGTGTAGCATTTGCGCCTTTCCTGGAACTCATTTGGTAGCCCAGGCTGGCCTCGAACTCACAGAGATCCGCCTGGCTCTGCCTCCCGAGTGCTGGGATTAAAGGCGTGTGCCACCACTGCCCGGGCCCCCCTTTTCTTTTTTTAATTTGTCAAGATTTATAGCTCAAAAGAAGAGAAATTTGATTTGACTAGGAAGAGAAAAGGCACCCCGAAAAAATTATTTACCAATTCAGGGCAAGAGAGCAGTGATCTATCATCAAATGGCAAATAGATTAGTGTTACCTATAATGAGGTTTACTAGTATTCAACTCAATATTCTTTGTGAATTTTATGTTACCTTGCTTACCAGCTATTTCATTTATTAAAAATAAAATTGTTAGATACAATTCCAAAGTCTATTTTTTTAAATTTAAACTTTCAATGTAGATTGTCAAGTTGGATGAAAAATCAGTATTGTAATTAAAGGAAGATATGTTGGAGTAAATTATACAATTACGCTCTAGGTAGTAGAATGAGAAATGAAATAATTTTGATTGGATTAGGTGGAGTGTTTGTGAGATGCTCTGAATGATAAATGGAAATATGATGTCATTGAGAACCATTCTGTTGCTGTCCATTTAAGATGTTGGCTTGTATAAGACAGTTTGCTATCTGAATGCTGTTTCACTGGTTATTGCTGCTGTGTATGCCTAGAATCTTACTGTGGAGTGGTGAAAATGGCAAGCTATTCATATATATGGTGTCCTTGTAGATTTTAATTGCTTGTAATTCTTGTCTTATTCTCGATATATTTTAATTGAAATAGAATGATATCACTTTCCCACTCCTTTTCTTTCTCTAGCTCCTCCTAGCTACACTTTCTTGAACATCCCATGTGCTCACCCACTCCTAAGTTGATAGTTTTATTTTCTTTATTATTACATACGAGTGTGTACATGCACACATATAGATATGTATATAATATCCATATACATATGTAGACAGAAGTTTCTGCCCCACAAGCAGCTCCCAAATAAACACACTGCGGCTTATATTAATTACAAATGCTGGGCTGATAGTTCAGGCTTATTACTAACTAGCTCTTACAACTTAAAATAACCCATTTCTATTAATTTATGTTTTGATATGTGGCTTGTGTCTTTACCTGTCCTCCAGCATGTCCTGCTTCCTCTGTGTCTCCTGGTGACTCCACTGACTTGGGCCTTTGTCATCACTACATCCTTAATTTGGTTTTAACCTAACATAGTAAGACTACATATAAGAAAACAGTTATTAAGTTAGAATTACAGTTACAGCTTCCAGTTCATTTGTGTTTGTCAAGTTTAGAGAAAATACTCTAATTTGTCTTTGTGACTCTAAAATTTTATATCTAATTGACCTTTTATCATAACTAATGAAAACTTTAACTATAACTCCCTAGTCTTTAACTCAATCTAAGACCCCAGAAGGATGAAGTGTTACCTAATGACAGGAGCATCCTGCTGTCTGGACAATCTCCTGAAGTTGTTTTGTAATGTTGGGGTATCCAGCTTTGGCCCACAGGCCTAGTATATCTAGAGAGAAGCAGGGAATTTTGAATGACTGTCTTACCTTGTCTTGGGAAAGTTTGGCAGTTGCCTTTTTTGCATCCTGCTGGTCCAATTTGAACAGTATATTGTCAGCAATTGAGGCAAGGGCAATTTCTTTGCCCCAATGGCTAGCTTATGTTATAACAAAGACAAACTTTGTAAGGAGTTTCCCCAATGTCCATCATCTTTTTTGAAGTAGATTAATGTTGTCAGGAGCAGCTGTGTCTCACTGTCATGAAAAGTCTTATGTTATTAAAACATTTTAAATGCCATATTTTGTAGGTCTTTGAACTTTCTGATGATGATCATCTATGTAAATATATCTGTGTATGACCTTGTATACATACCTAATATGACTATAAGTTTGACTATTATAGATGAAAATTAACCTGAATTTTTAAATTGTATATAACATTTTAAATGAGCCACATAAACACAATACACTAAACAAGAGTAGAAATATACATATAGTGTAACAAAATAACTTTAAATTTCTATCAGTATGCCAAAATACATACCAATGTAAAATATTTAAGACTAGTATTTGTTTTGTTTTTCAATTTAAAAGGAAGATTCAATAATCTTCCCTTTTATCTTATCACTTTCGTATCCTCCCTTTTTTCCTCAGAACAAGATCATTGAATCTAATCTCTCTTGTTTAGCTTCATTTTTTGACAGTTACCAATAAAACCTTGGCAACCATCACCCCTTTAATGATAATATACATCCAAAACCCATTTTTGGGGAATGTGGGTATCCTTCTAAAGACTGCTTTTTGTTGTTTTTGAGTGCTGTTATCTTTGGGGGAACCTTGATAAAATCAGGATAATTGTTACTTCTTGGATGGAATGTTTTATGAGACTGGACCATCTCAGCTAGCAATCTTGAAGCTGTTTTGGATGCTGGATCATCTAGGCCATCTGTTTTTACTTGTGTCTGATCCCCTTGTTCTGAAAATATATCAACTTTTAAAAGTAACATATATTGAAAATATGGAATATATGGTATTTACTAGTCAGTTAAAGATGATATTTTGTTTCATGTTTGAGCAGATAAAATATATGTTATTTGTTTTGTAGTTTTTGTAGGTTTATTTTTTTATGTCTGTAGTCAGAATTTTCAGGAGGTCTTTCTTGATCAAACCTCACCCATCCCAAACAGAAATGAATCCATCACTTTTCATTTTCTGTGGAATTGAAAACCTGTTCCCCAAATTAACATGTCTTTTGACTTCTAATTTGAAGTTAAGACATTTTAAAAATATACAGGTTGGCTTAATTTAACAGCTTTAATCTGCTGTCTCTCAGCAACCAAAAAATATAAAGCAACACAATAACATACAGGATCCAGACTCTCTGTGCATTTTTCATCTTTACATTGTGGCTTTTTTGCATTACTTTATTTCCTTCTTAAGGGTTTTATTATTTTAAAACTATATATTTTTATGACTGTCTATATCTTTTCTTTTCTCTCCCAAGCCTGTGCATATTTTTAAATGCACTGTAACCCATTTATAGTTTTTTTTCATTTGAATCACTATTATGTATCAGTATTTTTTTTTCTGACCACATGAGTATTTAAACTATTAAGTGACATGGCTAGGTCCAAAGCATCTGCTTTGGCATCTGGCTCTGCCCTGCTTGGTTCCCTGAGAGCCAAGCTTTATAGCAGAGGTACCAGCACTGGAGCCACATTACTACCCCAACTCTAAGGAGATTTGGGGTCCATGCTGTCCCTGAGTGGTGTGCCATCTGTTCCTCAAACTCCAGTTAAGTGTTAGGTAGCAGGCCTCTTTAAAGAACTGTGTAGTTTTTGTCACTAGCACTGAGTCAGGAAGCATCTCATAAAGGACCCAGGAAGTTTGGTTCCATTTTTGTGTGTTTAGAACCTTTTTTCAGCTTTCTCCGGTCTTATGTGGATGTAGATGTCCCACATTGGGCATATATATATATATATATATATATATATATATATATATATATCCTGCTATTTGCTGAGTATGTTTTTGTTTCTTGAATATATATGGTTTCAATGATGACCACTCTCCGTAGAATAACCAATAAAGGAGCTTATCTCTGGGAGGGCTAATTCTCTTTCTCCCATAGTCAAGTCATTAGTTTCTTACAGTTATGTCTAGTACTGGACCCTTGCGATTTTTTCCCTTTGCACTTGGACATATCCATTGACATTGTTATTATTCGGGTCATTTTTTATACTACTATTTCTATGAGAGACATGAAACACAGAACACTTCCTGATACTCTGGCTCTTACAATTTTTCTGCCTCTTCTTCAGTGATATTTCCTGAGCCACTGATACAGTAGCTGTGATGTAGGTTTGTCTGTTGAGGCTGGAATCCTCAAAATCTGTTGACCTCTGCATTATCTCCAGTTGTGGTTTTCTGTGATGGTTTCCATATACTGTAAAGAGAGGCTTCTTTGGTGAGTAGTGGAAGTTACACTTCTCTGTGAACATAAGAAATGTTGGTCAGCAAAGTGAAGTAGCCAAATTGTTTTAGGAATACCATCATTCTTTATTAATACCTTTATATCACTTTTAGTGTTCATTTTTAGTATCACAGAATCATGTGTCTGTCTCTTGATATGCTTTGCATATGGAAGACAAAAAGACTTGTTGAAGTTTATTTGGACTGTAAAATAAGGAAGAAATGATATTTTCTGGAGTAATTATCTAAGCTACTTTTAAAGGATAAAATGTCCATTTACAGAAATGTGGGCTATCAGTTTGGAAAAGAAAATTGAATCACACTACACTTTTTTAGCATATTGTAGAATATTTATATGCCTAATTCATCAACCACTTCAGAACTCATTTTAAGTTTTAAAAATGCTTCCATCCTTGTGTCCTTGGTTTGAATTTAGTTTGGCAGGATTATAATATAGATGATAGAAATTAAGTTCTTCAGGAGTAGGTATATTCACATCCTTTCACTAATCTATTTGGTAAATAATATGAAGTCATGACTTTGGCATTTAACATGTTTTGCAATTTATTAAGGACAAGAGACTTTCCTGTCTCCCACTATTCATTATAGGAAAAGAAAGAACATTATTCCCTTCTGGGGAGACACAGTTGCTTTCTACATCTTGGGCAGATAGGCATATCTTAACTCTCATGTGAATCAGTTTGAAACAGGTGAAGAATATTTTTAGAAGATGATATTTTTCATCTTATATAAGACAGGAAATGAAGTTTAATAGAAATTATATGAAAAACTAGAAAAGCATTAAAAAATGCTGTATTTTCATAATCATGGTGTGAAAAAAATCCTTAAAAACAAAACAAGAAGGGATTAAGTCAATTATAAAATTCACATTGTAAACTGATGGCTAATCTTGTTTGTCAACTTTACTAAATCTGGAATTTACTGGGTCCACAGATGCTGGCCAATGTGTGAGGAATTTCCTTAATCAGATTGTTCAAAATAGGAAGGCCCACCCTAATTCTGGGCAACATTTTCTGGTGACAGCTAAGATAAAAGAAAATGGGAGGGAGAAACATTGCTTTTTGGTTGCTTTTCCTCACTCTTGCTGGAGTGACCATCTATCCTATTGCCACAACCAGCTTTAAATCTAGCTTCTTCATGATTACTATGTAGACTGATTGAAGATCAGCAGCTCTCCAGAGATCTTCTAGGACTCTAGAACCAACAGAAACTTCAGAATCTTCCAGACACATGAACTGAACAACTGCCAGACTTGGCCTTTCTGTCATAAGACAGGCATCATCAGCTTACCTAGACCACAGCATGGGAAATGTCTAATAAATTCTGTGTGTGTGTGTGTGTGTGTGTGTGTGTGTGTGTGTGTGTGTGTGATTTTTTAGAGTTGCACTGCAGGAGATTTTAATGTGATTTTTTAAAAACATTTTTCTTTTATTATTTATATTGAAAAAATTTTTCATACAATGTATTTTGGTCATGTTTTTCCCCTCTCCCAACTCCTCTACATCTTACCCACCTCCTTTTCCATCAAACATTATGTTTATTTTTCTTTCTATTGCAAGCAAACAAACAAAAGAGAAACAAAGACACACACACACACACACACAGAGAGAGAGAGAGAGAGAGAGAGAGAGAGAGAGAGAGAGAGAGAGAGAGAGAGAGAGAAACACACAATCCTTCCCCTCCCCCCCAAAAAACCCCATGAAAATGAAAATCAAAACAAAATAGCAAAAGATCAATAAGACAAAATAAAGTAAGCACAATGCAAAATGCTGTTGAATTTGTTTGGGGCTAGACAACTACTCTAGCACATGGGTCTGCCGAGGGGTCGTTTATATACCCAGTGACTCTGTTGGAGAAAATCGATTTTTCCCTTTACCAGAAGGAATCAATTGCAGATAGCTTTTTGATAGAGCCCATATCCACTTCCCCTTTTCAGTGCTGAGCCTCCTTCTCACTTGTATCTGTTCTTGTCTTCTTGTGTACTGGCAATATCTGTGAGTTCAAATGTGGATCGTTTCTGTTGTGCTGGAAGATACTGTTTTCTTGAAGGTATCCATCACCTCTGGCTTTTACAGTCTATCTGCCTCCACTTCTAGATAGATCCCTGAGCCCTAAGAGGAGGGTTTTGATGAAGACATCTCGTTTAGGACAGAGTACTGCAAAGTCTTTTCCTTTGCACATTGTGCAGTTGTTAGTCTCTGTATTAAGTCACATCTACTGCAAGAAGAAGCTCCTCTGTTGTTTGCAGAAAGAGGCATTGATCAGAGAACTTAAGAATTTATTTTCAAATGAAAAGTTCGAAATAGGAAACTTAGATACATAAAAATGACACCATATCTTAGTGTACCTGTATGTGTGTTTGTGTATTTGTGTGTACATATTTGTGTGTGCGTGTAGATGTGGTGTGTGCACACACATATGTGCTTTGTTCTCTCATGCATATATTTCCAGTTGTGGACTCTAATATATAAAGAAATAAACCTGTTTGAACTAATGGAATGACCTCCATGCAAACAGCAATCCTAGAGAAAGCAATTCTTATTTCTCACCAAGCAAGGTGAGGTGAAGGACCCTGAAGATGTTTACAGCTTCCAAGTGGTGACTACTTAGATGAATAGGTAGATTCGATGACATTTTGGATGAACATTTTTCATGAACTGAGTGGCCAGGTCCCAGGAGTAGCTAGTCTCAGAGACAAAACATTTTTCTCAGGGTTGAAAATACTGAGAAAGAAATTAAAGTGCCAAGTGTATTTTCAACAATTGTGTCAATTAACCAAAACCATCTGAAACGTTCGTTGCAAATAAGAAAAAAAATGTAGAAATATTGCTCTTTCTCCCTATCATTTTGGAATTCTATAACTACTAATCAGTGAGAAAGACTCAAGTGGCAAATGAAAGTAGAGTTTCCAGTACATCCAGAGACCTGAAAGTGTTCAATAGAGCCCACCCAGTAGCATAGTTTACTTCAGTATCCTTCTCACAGAAAAGTCGTAACAGAAGCTAATATTGGGGCTGTATTGGCATTAGTAGGTATATATGATTAAATGTGTTATCTCAAACAGCTACTTTGTTTGCAAATCTACAATCCATACTATTTAAAACCACAGATGAATACTCGTATATATGTGGGAGTGTCTGTGTGTTTTACAATTATTTGTTGTCTCTCCTCTCTTAAATAGAAGTAATTTCAGTATTCCTTGCCATATTTATATTGTGGTGGTCTTTTGGCTACCTGAAAGACTTAAATATTCCTTGTTCAGTCCTGGTTTAGGCGATGAAACTTCATGGTATAGCTTCTGTTTCTAGAAGACACAGTCTCACAACAAACTTCCTGTTCCTCTAGCTCTTACCATTCTTTCTACCCTGTCTTCTGCTGTGATCCATGAACATCAGGGAAAGAGTTGCATTATCAATGTATCATTTGAGCCCTGGTACCACACAGTCTCTTATTCTCTGTTTTTGATATATTTTCTGTAATGGTCTCTGTCTGTTGAAAAGAGGATTCTTTGATGAGATGTAAGACCTATACTTACCCAAGAGTATGAGAATAAACATTTAGAATTTCATATACTAAGTGGTCAGCTGTGAAATCATACACACACACACACACACACACACACACACACACACACACACACATTATAAGGACTAAGTAGGTTATTTGTATTTGCATATATATGTTACTATATATGATACATATATGTATATATACATCACAACAGTTAAAGAAGTGCAGGCAATGCCTTTGAGTGAGAATAAGAAAGGGTGTATAAGAATGCTTAGAGGGAAAAAAGGGAAAAGAAAAATTACCAAATTATATTTTAATCTGAGAAAATTTTAAATGTCATATGAGGCCAAGTACTTGGCAGTCCTTTGAATCACTCATTGCTAGGTACTCCATGTACATATGACATACAAATAAACTTCTTGCTTTGAAACAATAATGAAACAAAACAAAAATCCTCTTAATCTTACCAGAAGTTCTAGCATCATTTATAAAATTATGAAACACCATCAGAAATATGCTATTCCTGTGCTTTATCCAACCTTGATCTCAACAATTCTCGCTCATATAAACCCTGCCAAACGAATGGAAACACATGAAGTATGAACCAAAGGCTGAGGGGGCCCCAACTGGATCAGGCCCTCTGAATCGGTGAGACAGTTGATTGGCTTGATCTGTTTGGAAGCCTTCCAGGCAGTGGGACAGCATCCTATGCTCAGTGCATGAGTTGGCTGTTTGAAACCTGGGGCTTATGCAGGGACGCTTAGTTCAGCCTGGGAGGAGGGGACTGGCCCTGTCTGGACTGAATCTACCAGGTTGATTTCAATCCT